>NC_061111.1:93467533-93677105 GCF_002878395.1 Capsicum annuum | reverse complement strand
TTTTTTTTTTTAAAGGATGTGCAAAACCTTATCTTGCCAACCAAAAAGAAACTAAGGGAGTTTGTGACTTCCGTTTAAGAAAATCTACGTAATCTCAATCCAAACATATTTTCACCCTTCGTCTTATTTTAGTTGACTCTCTTTCTAAAAATATTTGTTTAAATTTAATTGTTATGAAATCAATAGAATTTTATTATATTCTTCCAATATTACCTCTGTCATTAAATTTCTATATAAAATGTACAAACTCAAATTTCTAAGTTAACCCCAGGAAGTAAAATATTTACAGCAAGATGTAAAAACCTATATGTATTAACAACCAAACATAAAATAACAGGAAAAAATAAGATTAACAAAATACAAATAGAAAGCCCATTTGAACAAATAGTAAAAACAATAGATTATAATGATTATACCTATAGAGACATAGATACAGAAGAAAATTTAGAAATAGTAAATGATAGAATAAGTACAACAAAAAGAATAGCTAATGAAAAGCCAGAATCATCAAGCTCATCAAAAACATAACAGTCCAGCATTTATAGTAAATAAACATAGTGAACAAAAAAGAGGGAAAAGTAGGATGGTTATTGATTATAGAAATTTAAATGCAAAAACTATAACATATAATTACCCGATACCAAATAAGATATTAAAAATAAGACATAGTAAATTTTTTCTTAAAGAGAGAATCAAGTCAACAAGAAACGAAGAAAATAGTAATACTTTAGGCTTTAGGTTATAGGCTTTTGTATTAGTGCATAAATTCCAACAGGCTCTTGTTCCTTTCAATTTTTTCATGTTCTCTTTAACTAAAAACATAATTATCAATTATGTTCTCTTTGCAGTTTCTAGTTTATGTAGTTGGATAAGTCGTGTTAAATTAATTTAAGGATCGTTTGTTGAGAAATAAGTAATTTCGAGATTAGTTATTCTCATATTAGATATTTTGAGATTAGTTATATATCACTCTCAAGGTGGATAAAAATGATTAGTTATCCCATTTATTTTATCTCAATCAAACATAGAAGAAGCTCATCCTGAAGTTATTCTGGGATTAGTTATCAATTGTACAAAATGAGCCCTCAATATTATTGGGCTAGAACTTAAATTGATCTACTTTTATATGTTGCCTCCTATGTTCCAAAAGGTTTGATGACGAGTTATATATCCAATAAATTTATATCCTCACCACTTTAATTTATTTGATCTATTTTGACTTGGCATAAAATGTAAGAGTAAAGAAGAATGGTGTAGCCTTAAATTAAAGATATGTCAAATGTATCAAAATATTATTTAATCTTGTGATCTTAAACATAACACGTGGAAAACTGAAAATAAAAAAATTCTTAAAAAAAGAAATGAAACATTATTTTTTACAAAAATTTAAAAAAATATAGGTCAAACAAACTGAGGCGAAACGAGTATAACTTGAATTATATTTGAATTTAACATTACCAACAAAATTTAACAAGTTATGATTTTAATTTTAAACGGTATGTAACTACCCTAATTATCACAATAATAAAAGCACTATTTAATATAAATGTGTCCATTCGTTAGAAATTTACTACATAAACAGTTAAACAAATAAATGTTGACGTAAATACGCAATTAATGATTTCCAAAGACATGTAAACAAAATCGCCGGTCGAAACATAGAGAAGTTATGAAAGCTATGCACTGGACTATCATTGGAGTTTCCCTTTTCAACCTAAAATAAGGTGATCGAGTTTGTTGAGCAAGTGATTTTTTAATGATGAATCTCATGTTCGAACTTTCATGCATGTTTTTTCGATCAAACTTGTCACGTGTATTTATCTAATATAGTATACTTATCCAATGTGATTTATTGCGTGATATTACACTGAACCATACATTATGCACACTCAAAGAATAATGATTGCGAGTTCCTTTATTAAAAAAATTTCTTTTTAAAATTCTCCCAAAAATTAAATGAGGGAATTAAATAGTTATAAATAAACTTTAATAAGAAACTATTTAATAAAAGGACACACAGTTGTACCAATATAACGCGTATGTAGAGTTATAAATTATTAATGTATGATTATTTACCAGTACAATGACATTTGCAGGCATTCAAATATTTTGTGACAGGTTGCATAGATAATTTGGGCAGATCACTTGCTACAGTGAAAATATTGAAGGCTCTCTGCCTCAAGTTATATGAATGATCACGCTCCGCCGAGAAAAAAATTATTCACATCAAAGGTTTATACCAAACTAGTAAAGTTAACTTTATAAATTATTTTCTTAGTGTATTTTTACTTGTTCGGTATAACTTGACACATCCTTTAAGAAATAATAAATAAAATATCAATTTTACTATAACATTCTTTGATTATAATAAATAAATTTAATGTTTGAAAAAATAGATTCAGTAATAACTACAGTTAATAATAAAGGTAAATACAAAACATAGTGATAAATTATCTTTTGATTTTCTGAGTTAGACAAGTTACAATGGACCTATTTTTAGTATAGTATGAAAGTCGGGGAGGGGGGAGGGGGAAGGGTTGAATTGAAATTCTCTCTCAACGGATTATTCAGAGGAGCTATGATTCGGATCACAGATGTGGTGCATATTTTAGTTCCCCTGGGTTACAAGGGTTTTCTTTAGAGCTTCTTTTGAACTTGGATGAGTACAAAATTGTTCAACCTTCCTCTAGATCTAAGAATCAACGTTAGATTCTTGCTTGATACAACCTCTACTTGTATAACCTTGACTGTCTCTGTTTTTTTTTTTTTTTGTAACAATTATAATCAACTAGACAGCTTAATAGTTTAAGTGAAGTTGTGTGCTTCTTCACATAGTCTTGTTTTGCTTTTATAGATTTTCTTAACTGGCTTCTGATATGAGGCTTAAAACACATGTTATTTCATTATCGTTCACCTCACATTTGTTCTGTTTTTAGTATCATTTTGAGTGTAAACAACGTGATTTATATTTATTTCATATTTTATTTATGTAGGAGTGCCCAGAAATATTTGGAGCTTAAAAAATGGAACTAAGGAACCAAAAAAGAACCAAGGAAAGATCAATATCCCAATCCATAGCAAAATGATCAAAAAATGGCCGAAGAGTTGTGTCTTGTGCCAACAGCAGTGGCGCAGATCTAGATAGCCTTCAAGACTGCTTGTGCCACTCCCCAAAGCAAAGAGTGGAGCACGAAACACAACCTTGCAAAAAAAAAAATTTGTTGTTCGTGCAACAACTCTGCTTTTGGGCTATGGCACGAGTCAGGGCTTCTCCTAACCCAATTGGGATTGGCTTTTGACAAGCTAAGGGTTCCTAAAATCTATCTTAACCTCTCTCTCACATTTTTTATCATATACATCTGATTTGGAAAAGCCAAAAGCTAGAGCAAAACTCAAGAACAAGGTCTAGTTTATTTCTTTTATTTTATTTTTTATTTCTACATTGTAAACTCAGGAAATATGTTCTTCCAAAGAGATTCATGTGTAGCTAAACCTCTTAATTTTATGATTGTGGTTGAACGTGAAGCTCATTCATTGACAGTCATATTATCTATTTTAGTTTCATCTATTGAATTATTTATTTCTTCTTGCTTTCAACTATTTATTTGATTGATCACCTTGAAAATATTATATAGAGCTTGTTTGTTGGACTTGAATGAGCAAACGTCAAGTGAGAAAAGAGGAAATAGGGTAGTTTGTGAACCTTATAATGAAAGAAAATTGAGTCATCACCAAGGATAGAAAAATATCATGTGACCTAGCTTAGTTGATATAGATGATATCCTTATGCACTTCATTATTAACCAACGATCGTAGAAATATAGGCGTTAGGATAGTTGGGCTTAGAGTTGTTGGAGAAATATTCAAATATCTAAAATTAACCTGAACTAGTAACTCAGAAAATCAAACTAGGTGTATGATTGGATGGCTCAACTGTATTGTCACAATACCTCAATCCTAGATCTTTTCTCAAATCTGAATTACAACACAATCAATCCATGCCTTGTTGATATGTCATGGTTTCATGGTATTTTTTATTCTTAAAACGAGGAATTATGTAAGTACTTAGGTAATTTTGTTAGATGTGATGCATTTTTATGTTGGTTTTGCAGAAAAACAACGTTTGACTCTGAGAAGGAGCAAAAAGTGATGTAGAGTAGCATGATGGCTACCTACAAGCCCTACCTATGGGCCCATAGGTTGGGTCCATAGGTTAGAGTTCTGAAGTTCTAAAAGTTGAAGTTGATCTCTGATTCCTACGAAGATTATCTACGAGTCTTAGGTCCATCGGTACCCTTCGTATTTAGATGTTCTGAACCTTGAAAGATCCCTTTGATTCCTATGGCCTATAGTAGGGTCGTAGGTTGGTGCCGACTCTAAGTTTTGAATTTTTTTAGGATAGGTTTTCTGATGTAATTATAAATACCTATTTGATGTTTCATTGTTAGTTTACACACTTTATACACTTATTACATTGTTTTGAGTTTTGAGATATAGTTTTGATCATGGAATCATTATTCTTACTTTTTAGGGTTTGATATAATTTGAGATTTTAATTTTCATTCTTATTATTCATTAGATCATTCATATGATTCGTGGGATAATTCATGCTGTCAGTTATGAATTCTATGTGTGTTCTTACAATGAGCAACTAAACCCCATAACTAGGGTTGTGGGAACCCTGGTGGATTAACAAAATATAAGAAATGCAAAGTCATTCTAAACAGGTATTCATGCATGTATTGTGGTTTTCTTTGCTTTGTTTGCTTTCTTAATAGTTGCGAACTTTAGGAACTCGCTTATATTCGATACTAACTCAAGAGAGAGATAGATATTAGGAAAAGAAGATCATAACAATAATTTGAATCTACCAAACTTTATTTAATTAACTTGAGACCGGGAGGAGATAGTTAATCTGAAATTCTGAATAAGAGTTAGTAATGAGACACTCAAAGATCAAGAGGGAAGAGTAAAATTCACCTAAACCAAGGTTGAGAGATGGTTAGGTGATACATAACTTGTTATATTTTGCATACAAGACACCAAGATAGTTTAACAAGTACGGTAAGTCTGTGGAGTTAAGAAGTCTGGGGGAACACAATCCTAGTGATAGTCTCATACTGATAGCAACCATATTTGCCAGCGTTATTACTATTATTATTGTTCTTATAAAAACCGTATTTACTTTCTGTACTTTCCAACTACCTTAATAAGCTCGTGATAGATTTAATTCCTATTCTCTGTGGGATCGATCTCAACCTTGTTGGGTTATATATTTGACAAGTGACCGTATTATACTTTCTTGGAGGTATAATTTGGACGACATTAAATTTTGGGACCAATGTTGGGAAATACGGTTACTAGACCTTACATGGAATTATAAGATAGAAAGAGAAGAGGAGCTTGATCATGAAGCTCTACACGAAGGGGTTCATAATGACCCCAATGTACTGAATCAACCACCTCCGCATGGTGTTCAAGAAACTACCGCATAAGCCATTACAAGGTTAATATCTAAAGAGAATACGAGGTTGCCAGCTGTCCATCATGAAGCTATTGACAAGGAAAAAGTTAGACAATAGGAAAAACATTAAGAAACACTCGATAAAGATAGAACTAGAAGGGATAGAGATCAACCACCCACCTATCAGTACTTGCTAGTTATGATAATCTGGAAGAGGATTTAGGGTATATTGAACCAATTGAGATAGGAGCTATCATTCCTCCAGAGTTTCACCAAGGAACAAAATTTAACATTACAAGTGTAATGATTCAGTTGCTTAATATGAAGAGTATGTTTGTTGGTCTTCCTATTGATGATACAAACATGAATATTACTAGACATGTAATTTAATTATTTTAACTATCAATTACCTAAGTGATAGCATTAAAAAAATATGTAAATAAGACAAAAGAGGAGAGAGACAACATAATTTATAAAAAAAAGACTTCTTATCAAACTAACTACCCCAAATAAATAAGCATATAAAATAAATGTAGGAAAAAGAACAAATTCAAAAAATCAGACAAAGGAATAATTTTTGTTTTATTCGGATCAGAATCCCAACTTGCTAATCACTTCTTACCCATTAGTCAGCACCTGGATTCTTAGACAAGTGACAATTTCACGCATTGTGTAGTATATGTTGGGTATCGTCACCCCAAAATGTCTACCCACCTCACCTAGACTTATTGTCAAACCTAAAAGTGTTCTAAAAGGAAAGGATAAAACTAACGTCTCTAAAATGCCTATCATCCCAAGCCATCGTCCAAGAGGAATTGGACTTTGCTATTTTGGATTTGTGGTCTAGACAAATAAATTTAGGTTTCCTAGTAGAACCAAAGCACGTAAACACATAGGAAAACAAGTAGCATACAATAGTCTCAATTAGGCCTCTTGGTTAATTAAGAGTTGATTAAAGTGATTAACATGCTAATACAAATGATTAATTTATGTCCAGTTAAGCCTATAGACAAGATATCTAAGTGTTAATAATCACTTGTTGATGAGAGATAGTTTTAAATAATTTTAAAACAATGTTATAAATTTGTTAAGAATAAAGGAGCATGTCAAAGTAGAGTAAATATATTGGGAAGTGATATCCATTCATTATTCAAAACATGTTATAAAATAGTAAAAGTGTCGGGAGTTAATCTTAAAATACCAGTAGACATATTTACTTGCTGGAAAGCATGTAGAAACTTACTTTTGAAAATTAATCAAAAATTGCTTGAAATTCATTCTTTATATTCTGAAAAATTTATATCAATACTAAAAATTCATTTTCTATGTTGTAACATGATGGAAGTAAATCTTATAAGATGAAAATTCTTTACTTGTGTTGCTACAGGAATTGTTATCTTAAATAGAAACAGGTTCATGTCATTGATAAAATTGTCACTTAAACGAAAACAAATTTGTGCTTATTGTAGAAAACTCTCTTTTAAAAGGAAAATAGATTTATTTTTGCAAGAATGTTATTTATACAAAAATTAAATTGTATTAGATTAAATTACGATGCCACTATTTAATTACTACCGGCATTGCTTAGACATCACGGGTTAGAGACACATTTGAAGATGGTTTTAATGATAAATTATTAATCATAAGATATACTCTCTAGATGTCAAATATTTTTATTAGTAAATTCTAGATTACGTTTGCCCAAGTGGTTCACATAGCATGTAAAACACATAAATTTCGCCCCCCGAGCAGTCCCAAATTTATTGTTACATCAGTAGAGGTTTACAAACGTTATTACAACACAATGAATAATAAATAAGTAGATAAAAAGAAATGAGCAATTCCTCCCCAATTTTCAGGAGACTCTTCAAATCTCAAACATCTTTTAACGATACCTGCTAGACATAGTCAAAGTAGCGGAACAAAGAAAAAATGTCGAATATACCAAACATGGATGAAAACACAGGAACGATAAAACAAGGCATAGCAAACACCAATCACCAAACATTTTCTATATGCATATTTTCTAGTATCATGAAGTTGTCACATAAGGTATGGAAATTACGTCGATAGAGACTTACCAGTAAGTCGCAAAGAAAATAATAAAGAAGACCTTAGCGAAGCAATTGAAATACTAGAGCGGAATTGAATACTTTCTTCAAAATCCAAAGAATGTAAAGGAACTTGAGATATTAATTAACTTTTTGTATAGAGAAAAAATATAGTTGATAGTCAGTAGATAGCAGATGAAAGGTGTTGTTAATTTAAAGAGGGGATGTCTATATAGTGAAGGAGTTAGAAAAATAAAGAAACAAGAATATCTTTTATCAATCAATTAAAGGAAAATAAAATCAACTAATTAAGGGAAAATGAAATCAATCAATTAAGGAAAAAATAAAAGGAAAAAAAAAATCTTATTATAGGATCAGTCAGTAATTAAATGAAAAATTTTTGTCCAAAAATAAGCATGTAAAAGAAGTAGGTTATGCAAAAAGGGCTAAAAATTGCCATATGATAAAAAGGCAATTACCTATAAAATAACCCTTAATTACGACAATTTGGTTATGCACCAAATTCAATTCAAATCAAATTACACACAAAAATCAATCCCGTAATTAAAAAAATATAATACACAATCAAATATTTTTACCATAAACACTAAACGTCAAGTCTATCACAATTATAAGTGATTAAAAATTTAAAATTATTAATCATGTTTTATCAAAAAAACATAATCTTCAAACAAGAATAGGGATCACCAGGCAGCTCTTTCGCTCTATAGGGATCGGGGGGGCATAGCACAATTCTTCTTGGAGGAGGGTTGTTTGCCCGGGTGACTGATCCTACCATAAGGGGTCATTCTCCAAACGGGACGGGGCCAAGCCTTTAGGTTGTTTAAGTAGGTTGGGTGACAGATCGGCCATAGGAGTACTCCGGGATATAAACCAGGGCAACAAAAGTGGAGCATACGACGATGCCGCCCGTTTTCATTTCGTGGAAGTCCCCGGCAGAGGAAAGGGACTGTGGAGCAGCAACCTGTGATCCATTCAGTTAACCACATGTTCTTTTTACTCGTGAAAATGGTGCCTTTAAAGCAAACTAAGAGCAGGGAAGGAACACGAACGTCAGCTTTGTTTTTCTCTCTTTTGAAACGCATTTTTCTCAGTCTCATTGTCCTTTTGCTTACTCCTGCCGCATAAACAATGGATCCGCTGGGCTGGATGAGCAACCTTCTATCTGGCCTTCAGATTCATCGAGTTGGGTGCTGCTTCCTTCTATTTGCCAATGAGTCTCTTGAATATTTTGAGAGGCTTTGCTCCTCTGGGCGCTAGGCGCTCCTGTGGCCCCTCGGTAGAGTGAGTCTACTTAGCGAACTGGCAGGGCGCGGAGATCTATTGATCAATATGAATCTCGAGAGTGGATGGCCTTGCAGCTAACCATCTTCGTGTCATCTTTTCTTCTTCTGAGTGTCTTATCCACGATCAGCGCACGGGAAGGATCGTTGGAGGATGTCAGAGATTATACCAAAAGACTTAGAAATCGGATTCTCCGCAACAATTGAAATAGGGGAATCTTCTTCTGGAAATCCTAGCTATTCTTAGCATGATATTGGGAAATCTCATTGCTATTACTCAAACAAGCATGAAACGTATACTTGCATATTCGTCCATAGGCCAAATCGGATATGTAATTATTGGAATAATTGTTGGAGACTCAGAGCTTTCCCGGGAATCAAAGTATAAAAAAGGTCAACTCCGAACAAGGCAGCAGGTATAAAAGACTCGGCTGGACAAGGCGGCATTTAGGTTCTAGCCTTGGACTCATTGAAGAAAGCACTTGAGGTGAAGACCAATGAGCGATTGCGATAACTACGGACCCCTTAACTAGGTTTTTGACTAATACTAACTAATAGGCTTTCAGAAGCTTTTCCACACAAAGAGGGGAGGAAGTGCTTGCTGCCAACTTGCCAGACGAGCGGACATCTGAGCTCAGCAGCACATTTACTATTTGGAGATGGATGGCGCCATCAGAGAGCAGGGTTGTTCTAAGATATAGAAGTAGTTAAGGGCTTGACTAAGTAGTAGATTTGGGATTGAGGTGCGCAGGAGTAGGGTTGTACTCTAGAGGTAAGCTATACTCCATTCTTCCTCCCGGCTTCCTTTCTATTCTCACTCTCATCCAACTGATGAATGCAATTGGAGTAGAATCGCTTTCCGTTACTAGGTTTAGGAATCCGTAATTCTTCAAGAAGACGAGATTAACCCGGATCCTGAGTGAACCATCTTTCTTATCCATCAAGAAGACTGGTGCACCCACGGGGAAATATTGGGTATGATGAACCCCTTGGATATCACTATTCTCGTACTGAGGTATGAAATCAACTAACTCTTATGCGCTATAGTACTACCCCTCTATTCAAGGACTGGTTCATTTGGAAACTAAAAATCCAATCCATGCTGAAAATAACGTTAAAATCCATCATCTCTAATTCTACTAAATCTGTTGAAGTGACTTTCTGACATATCATGAATAGACAGTTTCTGTATACCCATCGGGATATGATAGACTAACCCACTGGGGTAGAGACTAAGAATAGTTCTGTTAAAACTTCTGAGATGACTTTAAAGTTGACTGCTATGTAAGGAGTTATAAAAGACAGAGAAGCTCTTAGATCTAATAAGGCATAAATATGTAAGTGAAAGATCTGGAACGTACCAATGACTATGTCAGGAGAACTTTCCTTATCTTTTCAGGACTTAAGTGTATAGTGCCTGTTTGGGCATTAACCACTTGTGGCACTGAAAGCGGCACCCTGCTGATTTGGGTGACCGGACTGAGTTAAAGGACGACTATACTGACCTTGAGATCCTAACTAAGGAAAATCTCTGATTCTATGGCCCGGCTTAGCACACCTTAAACAAACATCACTGCTATCCCTACAGACACCTTGATGGTTTTAGCCCCATTTCTGACAAAAGGGATTTATTTGAGCACTACTGATACTACCCTAAGATTTAGAGCCTGGCGCCCTATATTTGTTACTATTTTTGAACTTAGGTACTGTAGGACTGGCTGAGGATAGAGATGGAACTGAAGATTTTGGATGGAACTGGGAACAATTACCGCCCTCTAACTTAGGCTGAGTGAAATTAAATCTACCTATTGTTGTTCTCTTATTCTCCCTCTCTCTCTTTATTCTTAGCCTCCTCTATATATTGAGCATGGAACATGAGCCTAGATATGTTCATCTCCTTAATGAACATCATAGTTCTACACTCTTTATCCATACTCTCTGAAACCCCAGATATGAACTTACTCATTCTGGACCTATTGTCTGCTAATACATGGAGGCATACCTAGATAATTAAGTAAACTTGAGGGAATACTCTTTCACAATCATGCTGCCTTGCCTAAGATTGATGAGCTCTAACACCTTGGCTTATCTCAACTCTATGGGAAAGAATCTATCTAGAAATATAGTAGCAAACTCCTACTTAAACCATGACTGCATCTGTGCACTATCTACCTTCTACTACTTAAACCACATATAAGATACATCTTATAGCTGATAGGTAGATAACTCAACACTCTCACTGGATGTCACTCCCATAATATCTGTGACTTTCTGCACCTAATCGAGGAACTCCTATGGATCCTCTTCATACTTAGATCTTGAGAATAGGGGAGGATTCATTTGGGTGAAGTCCCGAATCCTGACTGCAAAAATATTGGCCACTGAGTTGGACTGAACAACAGCTGCCATTAATTCTAAGCTGCTACAAAATTAGCTTGAGTGGTGAACGCAGCTCTGAATTCTACATGGGAGACATGCTTGTTTATGGGATCTTCCTGAATGGGTTGAGGTGCTGACTGGTTTCCTGTTCTTCTTCCATTGGTATTTTTGAGAGGTATGTTCTGTAAATAAAATTAATAAAAGAATTACATTGATAGTTTAACTTGAGCTCATGCTCAATCGCACAACATGATTACTGAAAGAAGAGAAATTTTCCTAAAATACCTTACAGCCACTAGTCTATAAGTGTGGCCCACTACACACACATGTACAAGACTCTACTAGACGTAGCTTTCAGACTCCCTACGACTCTATTAAACCTTAGGCTCTTATACCAAGTTTGTAACACCCCGAGTCTGCACCTCGAATGCCACACAGTGCTTACAACCCTGAAGGACCATAAGCTAATCCATAATTGGTGCCTGCTTTAAGAACTGAATAATAATACTATAATAATATGGAACATAAGTTAAATTTCCATAGGTTTCATAATCTGAATACTAATAATAATAACATCTGACAATAGTATCTGAAAACTGAATACTGTCTGAACTAGTCTAGGCTGAAAAGCCTTTAACTGAACTATTTAAATATGGAGTTGATGCGACAAGACCCCAATTAACTTTGAATACTAAAATACTGAAGCTACTAAAAATATTAAAATAAAGTACATCCTAGATAAATGAGGACTCACTACTAAATCTGCTGTTGCTATCTAAATTTGTCTAAGCACAGTCGAGAACCTGAGCATCATAACCTATGATATGAGACATTATAGTGCAAAGAAAGAGTATGCATAAATATGTGGAATGTATTGTATGCTAGATGAGGTAAGGCTTAATGCAAGGGTTCATATGCATGAACAATAACTGACTGAATGATATGTAGAAACTGAATAAGAGTACATGGATAAATGAAACTACTATAAATACTGAGTATGCAATACTGTGCATATACATGCATACTGTATCTGAAATTTTACTGAAGCTGAGTACTGATTTTTGATAATTGAGAAATCTGAGGTTTACTGATACCTGAGTTTCTAATATAGATTAATTGTGTCTAACAGTCTTGATTTTGTAGAACTGAACTGAGTTCTATACTGAAACTGAAACTAAAACTGTGGGAGGTAATCACTAACTGACATGCCCCTTTCTGAATAGATTTGGGGTCTAACCTATAACTCTAGCCAAAAAGGTGTCAGTACCATGCCACATGTAAGGACAAGGTGAAGAGTCACCCTTATCTGGCAGGTGCCCTAAATGAGAATGGTGGTACCTTTAACTGGCAGGTAATACACCTCATCGACCCTAAACTAACAGGTTGATGTCTCAACCTACGCTGGATATGTGGTTCTGAAATGCAAGGACTGCTTCTAAGGATCACACCCTCTACTAACAGGTGAGACCCCATCCTTGGGTTCACTCGGTACTGAATCCTACTCCCAACTGAAGACACTAATTATTTTATTGAACGGAACTAGACTGATACTGAGTTTCATTGAGTTCTATAACTGACTGAGTACTACTATTTGTGACATTACTGAGACTATTATGTACCTACTGTAGCTCTAGGTAAACAACTAGATTTTTTGGGTATTGAATATCCCTAGGACTCGATAGCATTGATAATGAAACACGACATAATCTTGAAGTTACGATAATACTTGCTTATTAATAATGCATTCATTAAGACATTTTGTCAAACACTTGATAAACATGAGCTTGTACATGAATGGGACTACATAACAACAAGCCATGACTTCATTATTCAATTCACATAAGCATTTTATCAAATACTTAGGGAGCATGATTATTTCAAATAATAATAGTCAACACATGAACATCATTGTTACAATAATCGATTGTAAATTCAAGGGTTTATCATGATAATCACATATTCATCACATATGCTATTTAATTTCATGAAACTTGCAATTAAATCATGTCTTGAAAATAAATTAATATCATGAACATGAATAAAATCAATTTCAAGCATGGAAATCATAAATCTATAAACTTGTATTTTTAAATAGGGTTCTTGGACTCCATGGGTGAAAGAAAACAGAGGATGAACACCTAACATACCTGAGAAGATTAATTCTTGAAGGTTCTTGAGGGATTTCTTGAGCTTTGTTATTTATTCTTGAAAACTAAGGTTTTGCCCATTTGGAGAGATAATGTTTTAATCTTGAGAGAAAGTGACTGAATAATAAATTAATGTGCAATTAGTGCTCTTTTAGGGATTAATTTCATGTTTAGAACTGATTAGGGCCATGGAAAAATATCAAATTACCCCTGGACAGTTATTAAAATTTGTCACTGAAAATCCCAATTTTTGGCTTCACCGTGGCGCGGTGGCTTTGCGGTGAGCTACTAGAATTCAACTGAAAACTATGTAAAAATGGACGACTGGGAAATTGGGTCATGGAACGATGCGTTACCATTGAAGAGACTCACTGGAATTTGACACTTCTAAAATTGGGCCTTGGCATGACGCACCATTATCGCGGAGATTCACTAGAAAATGCCAATTGGGAACTGGCACTGCTTGACGATGTGGGCTTATCACGTTTGGTCATTGGAAATTGACAATTTCCATTTGGTTGGTCTCCACGACGCGGTGCTCCACTAGGTGGCACACTGTTTTAGAAAACATGCCATAACTTCTCACTCGGTTATTAGATTTTGGTGAATTTTATATCGTTGGAAAGCTGGCTAAATTTCTAACACAATGATAAAGCTCTAAACTGAAAAGTTATGTGTAGTTTAAAAATTTTATATGGGAATACTTATATACGGAGAGTTAAATTGAGCTAGGAAAATACGGGGTATAACATACAATATCTCCCCCTTGGGGTCAATCATTCCCAAATTAAACAGACTAAGATGAAATTCATGTTAATATCTGGATCAGACACTGATGCATGGACTTAACTGAATCCATGAATGCATGCTATGGCATGAGGATATAGATGGATAGATCGCCATAGAAATAAAATAATTTATTAATTGATGAAGAAAATTATTACCTTAAGATGAAACTTGGTTCGAGGAGAAAAGATTGGGGTACTTGGCTCACATATCATCCTCTACTCCCAAGTAGCTCTCTCACTTGACTGATTTCTCCACAAGACCTTTAGTAAAGCAACCTCTTTATTTCTCAACCAACATGTCTGATGGACAAGGATCTTAACTGGGACTTCCTCGTAAAAGAGGCTATCTTCTACGCCCACACTTTTAAAGAGAACTACAGATGCTGGATAACCAATACATTTCTTTAACAAGGATACATGGAAAATCGGATGCACCGATGATTAATCTACACGAAATTCCAACTCATATGCTACCTTACCTAACCATCTCAAGTCCTATATGGGCCAATATAGTGTGGATTGAGTTTTCCCTCCTAATCGAACCTCTTCACCCCCTTCATGGGTGAAGTTTTCAAGTAAAACAAATCCCAACATCAAATTCAGGTTCCCTCCTCTTCATATCTGCATAGGATTTTTGATGACTCTAGGCTGTTTTTAATCTGTCGCGAATTGATTGAACCTTCTCCATCGCCTCCTGTACCAAATCTGGCACTATCAAGGTGCCTCACCAACCTTAAATCAACCAATAGGAAATCTATTCCTCCTGCTATAGAGAGCTTCAAAATTATTCATCTAAATACTGGAGTGATAACTGTTATTATAAGGAAACTAAATCAAAATCAAATGGTCATCCCAACTACCCTTGAAATCAAGTGCACACACTCTCAACATATCTCCTAAAGCATGAATGGTCCTCTATTCCTGACCATCTATCTGTGGGTGGAAGGTTGTACTGAGATGAACTTGGGTACCAAGACCTTTCTAAAAAGCCTTCAAAAAATGAGAAGTAAACTAGGTACCCCTATCTGATATGATGGTCAACGATACTCCATGTAACTTTACCAACACATTAAGATAGAGTCTAGAATAATCCATGATTGAATATGAAGTATTAACTCATAAGAAATGGGCTGGCTTAGTCATTTGATGTATAATAACCCAAATAGAATCATGCTGATGATGTATACGAGGAAACCTTATAATGAAGTCCATATTTACCACTTTCCACTTCCAAGTGGGGATACTGAATTTCTAAAGTGTACCACTAGGTCTCTAGTGCTCAACCTTAAACTGCTGACAATTAGAACACTTAGCGATGAATTTTACAATATCCTTCTTTATTCCATTCCGCCAATAGATTTCCCACAAGTCATGATACATCTTAGTGGTTTCTAGGTGACTATAGTATCGAGCATCGTAAGTTGTTTTAAGCATTAGTTGTCTAAAATCATCCACGTCTAGAATACATAGCCTACCTTGACAACTACTTCTAACTTGAGATCATGAGCCGGGTAGTTCTTTTCATGGGGTTTGAGCTGTCTAGAGGTATAGGCTATAACCTTGCCTCACTGTATCAATACACCATCAAGACCAACTCTGGAATCATCACAATAAATCGCAAAACCATCTGAATCCTCTAGTAGAGTCTAAATTAGGGAAAAACTAAGTCGAATCTTCAATTCTTGAAAACTCTTATCGCAAGAATTAAACCACCGAAATTTGACTTTATTCTTAGTTAGTCTAGACATAGGAGAAGCAATATAGGAAAATCCTTCAACAAATTGTATAAACTAACTGGCTAAACCCATGAAACTCTTGATATCTGATTGAGAGATGAGTCTAGGCTATTTTTTACTGCTTTGATCTTTTGAGGATCAACCTATATACTTTCACCGAAAATAATATGATCAAGTAAAGTTACTGATTTCAACCAAAATTCACACTTTTTTATCTTACCAAATAATTGATGATTCTTATGGGCCTGCAGATCAACCCTCAAATGGTCTGCATGCTCACCTTTACTACGAGAATAAACAAGGATGTCATCTATGAAGCCTATGAAAAATATGTTTAAGTAATATTTTAACACTCTATTTATCAAGTCTATAAATGTTGCATGACCATTCGTTAGTCCAAAAGACATAACTACAAACTCAAAATGACCATACTAAGTTCTTAAGGCCATCTTTAGAATGTCACTTTTGCTGACTCTGAGTTGATGATAGTCTAATTTGAGGTCTATCTCTGAGAAACAATTTGCACCCTATAGCTGGTCGAAAAAGTAATCAATCTTAGGGATGAGGTGCTTATTCTTGATTGTGACTTTGTTCAACTGATGGTAGTCGATGCACATTCTGAGAGAACCATTTTTCTTGCACATGAATAGAACTAGAGAACCACATGGAGAGATGCTAGGTCTGATAAAACACTTATCTAAGAGATCCTTCAACTGTTCTTTCAATTTCTTAAGCTCAACTGGAGCCATTTTGTAAGGTGGTAATAAAATTGATTAGGTATTTAGAAGGAAATCTATTCTGAAGTCAATTTCTCGCTCGGGAGGAACTCTGAGAAGATCTTCAGGAAATACCTCTAGAAATTCATTCCCGAATGGACTGACATAAGACTCGATATTTCAGACCTTCAGTCCTTGAATTGAGCGAGATGATAGACACACTTCTTGGAAATCATTTTCCTTGCCTTAAGAAAACAGACAGACTGACTCAAAGGTACTGAGGTACTACCCTTCCATTCTAAAAATAGCTCATTTGGAAACTGAAATAGCACTATTCTATTTCTACAGTCAACCGAGGCATAGTAGGAGTTGAGCCAATACATACCAAGAATGACATCAAAATTTGTCATATCTAATTCTACAAAATTAATTGAGGTGACTTTTAGGGATACTATGACTGGGTAATTTTGTATACCCATCTAGATATAATAGAACTACCAACTGGAGTGGACACTGAGCAAGGTTTTATGAGAATTTTGGGATTGACACCAAAATACACTACTATATAGGGAGTCACAAAGAAAAGTGTGGCTCCGATATCTAATAATGCATATACATAAAGGTGGAAGACTTATAACATACTAGTAACCACATCAGGAGAACCCTCCTGATCCTGATAATTTTGAAGGGCATAGTGTTAATTCAGATGTTGTCTACTAGTGGCACTAGAGGTGGCACCTTGCTGAGTTGGGTGACCTGTTGGAGCTAATTTAAAGTTAGTCTAGCCCTATTAAAGATCATTCCTGCCGTTCCATATACCTATTAGGCATTCCCTTATCTTATGGCCTGACTTGCCATACCTAAAACCTGCATCACTATCGGGCATACAGTTACCATTGCGGTTCTTACCACACATCTTGCACACTGGTTTGGTGCGACCAATATTCACACTACCCTAGGACTTAGAGTCTGGTGTTCTATCATGAGTACCATGTCAAAACTTAATCACTAGGGCACTGGTTAACTATGGGGCCGGGGCTAAAGATTTTTGGTGGAACTGAGAATGATTCCCACCATTTGACCTTAGATAAAAGAAATTAAAGCTACCAGTCTTGGCTATCTTATTCTCCCTCTCTTTATTTGATCTTCTCCTCCTTAATTTGCTGAGCATGAACCATCAACCTAGAGAGGTCTATCTCTTTAATCACCATTATTGTCCTATATTCCTTGACACCTATACTACTTTGATTTAGGTTAATAAACTCATGCACCTTGGATTTCCTTATCTCAAGTATGAAAAACCTATCTAGAAAAGCAGCAAACTTATCCCACTTTATGGGCTCTGCATCGACACCTGTATTCTCCTTTCACTGCTTAACCCAGGTGTAAGCCACCTCTAGAAATTGGTAAGAAGTAAGTCAACACTTTTATACAGGGTAAAACCCATAATCTCAGTCATCTTCTATAAATAATCTAAAAACTCTTATGGATCCTCCTCAGACTTGGATCCAGAGAACAACGAGGGATTTATTCAAGTGAAGTCTCAGATCCTAGTTTCTATTGTATTCACTATTGCGTTGGATGAGGTAGTAAACTATTGGTTATTATAGAAAGACATGGATGGGGCTAACGTTATGAAGACAACCCTAAATTTAGCGTGGAAGACCTGCTCATTTAGAGGGTCATTTATGATAGGTGACGATACTGGCTGGTCTCCATTCCTTCTTTCGTTAGCCCTTTTAAGAGGCATTTTTAAAAATGGGTAGAGGATGAGTTAGAAGAGGAAGAAAAAGAGAGATCATGATCCATCTCACGACATGAATAATGAAAGAAGTAAAAGTTTTCTAAAACATTTCATAGCCTCTCACTTATAAGTGTGGCATGCTTCACACCCATGAACGAGACTCTAATTAATACGGATTTTAGACATCGTAGGATAATTAATCCTTGTGATTTGATCCAACATTTTCATGACGCCGAGACTACCCCTAGTCGTAACACGGTGCTCATTCTCAAGTGACCCCAAACTAACCCATGGTCTAGTACCAGCTATGAGCACTGGAGAAAATAATAAAATAATAGACAGAAGATAAACTAGAAAACCCAATAATATGTAGTGATGGAAATAATATTAATCATGCCTGTTTATTAGATGAAACTGAAAAATAAGTTTGACTGTCTGAAAGCCTCTAAAATATAGAGAGTTGATGAGACAAATTCCCATCTAACTATAACTGACTGAAATAAAATAAAATATTTAAGGCGACAACTAATAACCTATCCGTGAAGGATGAGGACTCACCATAACTATTATTGAGTGGGAGAAAAACTAACTAGGCACGATCTAAGAATTGAGCGTCTGAACCTATATTATAAGATAATATAGTGCAAAGAGAGTATGCGATCATTATTTTGAATGTACTGAGTATGTAGGATGGGAATGCTAATTAGTATAACTAAGCATTAACACATGAAAAAGTAAACTTAATGTAAATCCAAGTATAAGCATGTACTAAATAAGCTGAATAACTAGATAACTGAATACAAAGTCATACATATCTGATCTAAAATATAAACTGAACATAAACTAAGGACTGTCGGAGCAAAAAATAACTGATATGAACCAATCTGAGCTAATCAGGGTCCAATCAATAACCCTAGTTAGAAAGGTGCTAGTACTTTGCTAAGGTTACCAACATTGGCTGGCGTGGATCCATTAAACTGGTGTCCCAAAGGAATAGGGTGTCATGCCTCTACTGATGGGAGACCCTTTATAACCTATGGTGGCACCATAATTTTGGAACATAGGTATTACTACTAATAGTATCATGCCTAACTGACAAGGGATCCATCATCCTTATATTCACTCGATTCTAAGTATTGCTCACAACCGAATGACACTGAAGTATAAACTAAAACATGAACTGATAACTGATATGCTCAAGTCATGGTATTCTTAGATTAAAAATACATGTACAATATGAACTTCTTAATAATATGTAAGCTGATATATGCTTGAGTTTCTAGGTATCGGGTGTCATAACCCACTAGCACAGACTAATACAATAGAACATGATAAGGATAAAACAAACCATGGTATGGAAAATCATAAATAACACTCATTATTATAATAACTGATCATATTATAGACAAGTGAAATTATAAAACATATGAAAACACAAGTCCCATGGGGAAGCACATTTTTATAGTTCATAACAACGATAACTAAGATAAAGTTGATAAATCTCATATTTGACCCAGAACCTAATTAAAAGAAGAAAAGGGTTTGTACTTGTAAATTAAGGATATTCTAGGGACTCAATGAGTAGAAGGGACCCACTTATGAAATACCACATATCCGCAGGAAAATTCTTTAAGGGAATTTCTTGGGATTGAACTTGAACTTGAAGAACTATAGCTACCTTTGGGGAAAAGAAAAAATTGCCTCTCTTAATACCTCTGGGTGGAAATATAATTAAATAACGGATTTAGGGGATTTTGATATTTTACACCACTTTTTTGAAAGCTAAAATGAAGTGGGTTTGTCTTTTAAAATAGTGGGAAAAGACTTAAAATTCCTTGTAAAAATCATGAAGGAAATTTCCCTCCCAATCATTGCGACTCACCCTGCGACTCGTTACGATTGGTCATGAGTCGTGGTATGAGTTGTAACCTAAAATCCTGAGGTCTTAGGTCCTTTTTATTATAACTAAGATTCCCTTCATAATGAATCATCACAACCGATCTTAAGTCGTTAGGTAAATTCATAGTCTAAGGTTGGGTATTTTGTTCTACGCTGTTGTGATAATGAGTCCGTCCTAATGACTCATTGTCACTGTGATGGGTCATATGGTGGGATTGCTACTACTGGGATTAGAACTGAAGATCCTTAATTTTATGATGATGAATCCTTGTAATGAATCGTTACATCTGTTAACTGGTCATTGTGTGATTCGTAGCCACTGACAGCTGATTGATACTTAAGAAAAGATTTGCATAACTTTTTTTCACAATATTAGATTAAGGGTCATGACATTAGAAAACTAAATTACTAGCCTATATTTTGAGGGTTCTAGATCCTAAAAATTTAGGGGTATTACAGACTATTGGGGCTAATAGAGGTCGTCATTCGAAGGGGTAGAATGATCATGATGAGGAATTTAGGCAGGCCTTGAAAAAGGACACTATTGAGTCTATAATGAAGCATAGTATTGAAAAGAAGAGGCATGCCAAGATGGAATTGGGAGCCTTTTCTAGTCACGCACCACCACTATATCCCGACGATGAGCCACATGATGACCCATTGGAGGGGGAGCCGCTTCTAATACCTAGAACATCCTAGGTATGTCCCTACACTTTTTTGTCTATTACTATTTAGTAAGCACTGAATATTGTGCATCATCTTTAAGTTAGGGGTGAGGTGTGATTTGCTATAGAAATATAGAACTTTTAACGCTGAAAATAAGGAAAAGATGCAAGTTTCTGAGGCTATTTTGGTAGATATGATGTCTTTTAAGTATGTTTTCCAGAAAAACATATTTTGAATGATAAGTTCATGAAAAAAGTTGCTTTTGACCATTGTTGGAGAAATTATGGAGCTTCGAGAAAATTTTTGGATTGATCATGATCAAAGAATGTTTGAGAATCGAAGAAGAGCTAAAAAGATGACTCCTGGCACCTAATAAGTCAACCTATGGACCGCATGTAGGACATACAGACTGTAGGTAGGCAAAGCAAGTGTAAGAATTCCAAAATCCCAAGAGCTGAACTTTCAGGATTTCACACATCTGGTACCTATAGTTTCTACCTGTGCCCAGGGCTAGGACTACAGGTGGTACCTGCGGTGGTGGCAAACCATGGGTACGGACTACATGTGGCTACTGACCCTATTTTCTCCAATTTTATTCGGGCTTTGGTTTTAGGGTTTCCTTATGTATTATAAAAACCCTTTATGTGTTTTTTAGTAGGAGTTACACACACTTGATATTCACAAATATATTTTGATTCCAAGATTCGATTTTGATCTATGAACTTAGGTGTATTAACTTCAGTTGATTATTCTAGTAACAATTATGGGTTTTTACAATTCTTATCATTGTGATTTCATCTATTCTTTAAAATATGAATGATATTGATTTCTTCACAAGTATGAGCGGCTAAAACCCATTTCTAGGGTTATAAAAACCCTAGCAGCTTGATGAAGTAGGGGAAGTGCGATTATTTAATTGAATTGATACCTATGACATGCATAGCATTATCTTTACTATAATAGATTTCTTAGCGGTGAACAAAATTAAAATCCCACCTAGATTATTGCTACTTACTCTAAAAAAGGAGTAGTGATTAGGAAAAGATAATGACAATAGTAATTTAAAGATTAATGGTCAATCCACCCTACTATGTATTATCTAAGTAAGATCGTTAAATATCATCTAATAACTAGAGACCCAAAAGGTAATAGTTAACTAATATCAAGATAAGGTTTAGTAAGGCAACATTTTAAGACTTAAAAGGTAAAGGGTAAAGTCTGTCCACTCGACCAAAAAATTATAGATGGTACATAACTTATCGATTCTACATGTAAGGTATCAGGATGGTTCAACAAAGAACAATAAGCCTACAGAGTTGAGAACCCAAGGGAAATATAATCCTAGTGTTCACCAATACTGATTACAATAGTATTTGATATTTTCTTTTTGTTTGATAGTTTTATTCAAATCCCTCATTTACTTTTATAGTTCTTGCCTGTCGACTACAACTTCTAAAATCTACGAGTCCACGTATTCCCTTGGGACTAAACCCAACCTTTGTAGGGATACTATATTTTGAGAGTGATTTTATCATCATCTGATAGGAGGTATTATTTGGATGTCATCACAATTTTTGCATATTGTCAGGGAAGACAGTGTGATTTATGAACTAAGGTCATTGTAATATTTGGGTTTTTTTGTTTGTTCTTAGTTGGGCATAGGCCGGTTTATGCCTATCATATAGAGTAGGGGCAATCCTTTACTCCCAATAAATCTAAATCCAGAAAGGATCCTACAAATGCCTGGTAGGATATCTGAGCATAAAAAAGATGAACTTCCTGAAGGGGTTTGTGATGTTATACCTCCCCCTCCTCCTGAAGGAGTTCAGGACATTGTTGATCGACAGACTGGTAAGCTTTTAGTTCAATCTAAAAATAAGTGAGTAATAGAGAAAGCTCAATGCATAGCTTGGGAGGTAGAGTTAGCTAAGCAGATACAGGTAGTAGACCACCGAGCAACACTCGATGGAAACCTAAATATTAACAGTGGAGGCCAACCTCAAGTAATCCCAGCATATCAGTATGTTTAGTTGTATAAACATGATGAAGAACATATGGGAAACGTTGAGCCAACAGATACTGAAGATATCATTCCTCCTATTTCACCCCCTAATGTCAAGTTCAACATATACGTGAAGGGCGTGTTTGCAGGGTAGCCTACAAACAATGCAAACATGCATCTAGAAAATTTTAATGGGATCTACACTTTATATACCATACATAGGGTAGATCAGGAGGCATTGATACTTAGATTGTTTCCCTTTTCGATTACTGGAGAGGTATCTTTATGGCCAGGGGAAATTCCAAGAGGATCTATCACCACTTGGAGTGAGCTATACAAATAATTCTATAATAGATTCTTTCCTCCATCCTAAGTATTCCAGCTCAAGGATGAGATTTATAACTTTAGGTAGCTACACTCAGAATCTTTATATAAGTCATGGTTTAGATTCAAGAAGAAGCTTAGCATAGTGCCCAACCACTGGGTTTCATGGAAAAACTTGTTCAAAATCTTTTTCAAAGCCTTGACTATAAGTTTCAGAGCAATGACAAACACTATCTCCAAATGATTTTTCATAAGATCATAATGGGAGATGGCTTTGAGTATTATGGATAAGATTTCATTACTAATCGAGGGTGGAAAACTCAGAAGGTTGAGAGAGGTTCTGATAGTTATGCCATTAGAGCTTCTAGTAATCGGAGAGTAGATAAAGATATTGTTGATCAAGAGATTTCATTATTGAGGATAGACATTGGTAAGTTGGCTAACCAGTTTGTAATGATAAATTCTATAAAGGTTAATGTAGTAGGGGTATAGGGTACAACTTCTAGAGTGTATGAGTTTGAGTTAAATAAGGAGGCAAAGTATGTAGATCGTTAGTTGGCGGATTTTCAAGCCCAAGGGCAAGGGAATCAAAGTTGGAACAATGTTGATAGAGATAAATACATTCCACCTAGCCAACGAGATGTGGAATTAAGAATAGAAGAGATATTGGATAAATTAATGAAGGGTCAAGAGAGTCAAGAATCTTTCTTTAAGGAACTTAAGGACGATGTTTCAGGATTGGCCTAGAAGGTTGAGTCACATACAATTGGTATCAAGCACTTAGACCAGTAGTATGAGCAAACCTTTGTTATATTAGCTGAGAGACAGGCAGGAGCACTTCCTAGAGATAATGTGTCAAATCTTCTAACACTAGTTCATTGTCTGGATATTAGCATGATGAGTTATTCCCCACATAATGAGAACTTTTGATCATTATTGATGAGCTAAAGAAGGAAAATCTTACTGCAGATAAGCTGCCTAAAGCTGAATTTGACAAACTGACTTATAGTGATGATGACTTTAGGAGTGATGACAATGTCAATTGGGTAGAAGAAGAGCTCCAAGATATAGTATAGCATTTTCATGTAGGTTTTCATGCAACATCAGTAGAAAAGAAGAGAGACCCAGGTGTAGTCACCATTCCATATTCTATTGGGCCTTATGACATTAATTAGGCTTTATGCAATATAGGAGCAGAAATAAATGTAATACCAATAGTAATATACAAAGTCTTGGGTGTTTGGAAAAATCAAGCATACATCTGCAAGTTTGTTGATGAAAGATTAATTTGTAAAGGAGCCAGTGGGTATTTTATAAAATGTAGAAGTGAAGGTGGAATCGTTCTTGTATCTAGGAAATTCCATAATTTTAGACTATGTAGTGGATGCTCAATCTCTGATTATATTGGGTAGACCTTTCTTTTGCACTAGTCAGGTTTTAATTGATATGGACCTAGAGGAAATCACTTTCAAATGGAATAATAAGAAAATAGTGTTGAACATATGCATGAAAGTTCAGGAAACTAATAATATATGAGTAGTAGTAGTGATCAATCCAGTAATGATAATGTGGTTGCAGTAGAGGTGTATATTGAGGAGAGATTAGGGTTAAAAGCATTAGAAGCAGTAATTATGAACTTTGAGAGTGACGAGATAGATTAGTATAATGAGATGGTTCAGGCACTGCATAGTATAGGTTCTTACAAATATTCCCCTAAGAAGCTGGATCTTGACTTGAAAAATAAAACCTCCTATAAGACCATCGATTAAGGAACCACCAGTTTTAGAATTGAAAGCCCTCCCACCTTATTTTCAGTATGTATTCTTTGGGGCAAATAAGATCTTACCAATAATTGTTGTAACATATTTAATAGGAGCATAGGTGAAAGCTTTAACATTAGTGTTATGAAAGTTCAACAGAGCTATTGGGTGGACCATTACAGACATTGTAGAGATTTCACTATGTATACGTACACACAAGATACAGCTTGAGGCGGACAACATTCCTAGTATTGAGTATCATAGATAACTGTATCTTCCTATGTAGGAGGTAGTGAAAAAGGAGATTATCAAGTAGTTAGATACGGGGGTGGTTTTTTCTATTACAGACATCAATTGGATGAGCTCGATTTAATGCATGCCAAAAAAGGAGAAATCACAGTGGTTCCAAATGAGAAGAATGAATTAGTACCAATGAGGCCTGTAACTGGTTGAAGAGTATGCATGGACTACAGAAAGCTGAACAAATGGACTCAAAATAACCAGTTCCCTATGCCATTCATGGATTATATGTTGGATAAATTAGTAGGAAGGATTTGGTACTATTTTTTTATGGGTTTTCATGTTACAATCAAATAATGATTGCTCCCTAAGACTAAGAAAAGACTACGTTTACTTGCCCCTATGGGACCTTTGCATTCAAGCGGATGCTACTTGGGTTGTGCACTGCATCAACCACTTTTTGGAGATGTATGATGTCTATATTCTCTAACATGGTGGAAGACACTATTGAAATATTCATAGATGACTTTTCAGTGGTTGGGGAATCATTCGTTGATTACTTAGCCCATTTGGCTAGTGCACTACAAAGATGTGAGGAGTGCAACTTGGTACTAAACTAGGAAAAATTCCACCTTATGGTGAGAAAAGGTATCGTTCAAGGGCATAAGATTTCCATACATGCTATTGAGGTGGAAAAATAAAATATTGAGGTGATTGAGAAGCTACCACCGCTATTGTCAGTTAGAGGCATATAGAGTTTTTTGGGTCATGCAAGCTTTTATAGAAGGTTCATTGAGGACCTATATAAAATTGCAAGTCCTCTATGCAAGAATTTGGAGAAGGAGGTGAAATTTTTGTTCAATAATGATTGTTTCAAGGCTTTTAAATGCCTAAAGGAGTGGTTAATTTTAGTGCTCGTCATTATGTCTCCTGATTAGTCTGCACCTTTTAAGGTAATGTGTGATATGAGTGAAATATCCTTGGGAGTTTTCTAGGATAAATATAATAAAAGATACTGCATCCCATCTACTATGCCAGCAAAGCTTTAACCCCTCACAAAAAAATTTTGTAGTTACAGAGCAGGAGCTACTTACGGTGGTTTTTGGATTTGAAAATTTCAGTATTATTTGATTAGGAAAAAGGTTATAGTGCATACTAACTATGAATCCTTGAGGTACTTGATGTTAAAGAAAGATGAAAAACCCAAACCTATTCTTTTGGTTCTCTTGCTATAAGAGTTTGATTTTTAAGTCAAAGACTAAAAAGGAAAGGAAAATCAAGTTGAAGACCACTTATCCAGACTTGAGAAAGAGACCATACAGAAACTAGGGGATAATCTTAAGATGATTCTTTTCCTGATGAACCAATGTTGGAAGCATCCCATGATTGGATTCCTTGGTTTGCTAATTTTGCCAACTTTTTAGCAAACGATGTAATCCCAAATGATCTATCCATCTAATAGCTATGGAGATTTACATATGAGGTCAGGACGTTCTTCTGGGATGAGCTATATTTTTTTTAGAGTCTACTTTGATGGTGTGATTCATAGATATATTCCTGATGTGCTTTAGAAATATAGCACATTCGATGCTTAAAATAAGGAAAATATGCAGGTTTTTGAGATTATTTTGTTAGATATGATGTGTTTTGGGTATTTTTGTAGGAAATCATGTTTTGGAGTCTAAGTTCATGAAAAGGTGAAAAAGGTGTTTTAGGCTACTTTTTGGAGCAATTATGGATATTTGGGACACTTTCTGGCTTGATCGATGAAAAGATGTTCAAGAATAAAAGAAGAGCTGAAAAGATGAATCTCGGGACTTACTAAGTCAACATATGGACCGCAAGTAGGACCTACCGACTGCAAGTAGGCAAAGCATTTGCCAGAAGTCCGAAATCCCAAGAGTTAAACTTGCAGGATTTTTCATCCACTACCTGTGCTCTATACCTGAGCTCACCCTGTTGACCGCATTTACTATCTACACTCAGGGTTAAACTGCAAGTGCATACCTCAAGTACTTCCTGGCCTCAGGGACAGAGAGTAGGTACAAACCACATATGGCCACTGACTCTATTTTCTCCAATTTTGTTCAGGCTTTGGTTTTAGGGTTTCCTCATGTACTATAAATATCCTTTATGTGTTTTCTAGTAGATATACCATATTTTTTAAATTCACAAATATATTTTGATTCCAATATTCAATTTTAATCTTGGGATTTACATGTATTGACTTCACTTGAATTATTCAGTAACGGCTATAGGTTTTTACAATTCTTATCATTGTGATTTCATCTATGCTTTTAGCCATGAATGATATTATTTTCTTCACAAGTATGAGCGGCTAAACCCATAGCTAGGGTTGTAGAAATCCTAGCGGATTGATGTAGTAGGGGAAGTACAATTGTTTAATTGAACCTATACCCATGGAATGCATTGCATTATCTTCACTATATTAGATTTTTTATAGGTGGCCAACATTGAGATCCTATCTAGATTATTGCTACTTTTTAAAAAGGAGTAGTAGTAAATAGGAAAAGATAATGACAATAGTAAATTGAAGTTTAATGGTTGATCCACACTGCTAGGTATTATCTAAGTAAGATCATTCACTCTAATATAATAACAAGAGACCCAAAAGGTAGTAGTTAACTTATATCAAGATATGGCTTAGTAAGGCGACAGCTTGAGACTCAAAAGGTAAAGGGTGAAGTCTATCTACTCATCAAAAAGACTGTAGATAGTACATAACTTATCGATTCTGCTTGCAAGGCATCAGACTAGTTCAACATAGCATGATAAACCTATGGAGTTAAGAAGCCATGCGGAACACAATCGTAGTATTCACCAATACTGTTCACAACCAAAGTTAATAGTTGATCTTTGTTTGTTATTTCCCTTTAAAACCACCATTTACTTTCCAGTTCCTACCCGTTGATTATAATATCTAAATCCAAAGTTCACGTATTCCCTTGGGATTTGACCCCGACATTCATTGGGTTATTATATTTTTTCAGTGACTGTGTCATCATCTAATATTGTTTGGACGTCATCAAAATTTTGGTGGTGTTGCCGGGGAATACATGCTAAGCTGTGATTTGAAATTGTTGCAGCTTTTGGTCTTTTTGTTTTTTGGTTCTTAGTTGGGTATATGCCAATGTATGCCTAGCATAAAGAGTAGAGGCAACTCCTTACTCCCACTAAATTTGAATCCTGAAAGGATCCCACAAACACCTATTAGGATAAAAGAGTCAAGAGAGATAATCTTCTTGAAGGAGTTGATAATGATGTGCCTCCCTCTCTTTTAGAATAAGTTTAAGATATTACTGACCAATTGACGAATATGTTGTTAGCTCAAACTAAAAAAAAGAAGGGCAATAGAATATTCTCATTGAATAGCTCAGGAGACAGAGATAGCTATGCATCGACCTAAAGCAGACCACCGAGCAGTACTCGGTGGAAATCAAAATAGAGTTTAAAGTGGCTGAGCTCACGTGACTCTAGCATACCATACTTGCAATCATATGAGGATGATGAAGAAAAACTTGGGTATGTTCAGATGACAGAGACTAAAGCCATTATTCATCCTGTTTTACCCTAAGCATTAAATTTAATATATTAAGTCCTATGATCCAGCTCTTATACATGAAGGATGTGTTTGTGGGATTGCCTACAGATGATGCAAACATATATCTAGCCAATTTTACTAGAATTTTCACTTAATATACATATCCATGGGTAAATTAGGAGGTTCTTAGATTGAGGTTGTTCCCTTTCCTGCTTACAAGAGAAGCATCTTTATGGTTGGGGGAATTTTTAAGAGGGTCTATCACTACATGAAATGAGTTATGCAAACAATTCTTGAATCAACTCTTTCCTCTATATAGAATGTTACAACTTAAGGATAATATTTATAATTTTAGGCTACTTCAGTCCGAGTCCATGTATGAGACTTAGTTTAGGTTTAATAAAAAGTTGAGTATCGTGCCCAACCATAAGATTTTAGGGACAAACTTATTGGATTTATTTTATAGAGCCTGGATCATTAGTTCCATAGCTAAGGTAGATACTATCTCTGGAGGAGCTTTTATTAGATTACGTTGGAGATAGCTTTTTATATTTTAAACCTGATCTCTCTCACTAACTAAGGGTAGCAAATGGTAGGCAGAGAGAGGTTCTGACACTTATTCCATTAGAGCTGCTGGTGACCAGAGAGTAGCTGATGACTCTATAATGCAATAGATTGTGCTATTAAAGACTGGTCTTGGGTTGTTCGCAAAGTAGTTTGCAACCATGAATTTTAAGAAGTTTCATATAGTAGGAGCATAGAGTGCAGCCTCCAGAGCTTATGAGTCTGCATTAGAAGAGCAGGCTAGGTATTTAGATCTTCTTTTAGAGGGTTTCCAAAACCAAGGGAAAGGAAACCAATGTTGGAACTACTTTTATGATAGATATAGATACCACAATAGGGATAGAAAAAGTAAATAAAGAAATAAAGATGATTACAAGGAAAAAGAAGACATGTGCATTTTGTCTGGTAGACGAGATACTGAATCAAGAATGGAAGAAATATTGTCTAAGTTGGTAAAGGGCTAAGAAAATTAGAAGAAAAACCATAAGGATATTAAAGCTTACATTTCAAAGTTGACCTAAAAGGTGGAGTCTCATTCCATTGCTATCAAGTGGTTGGAGCACTAGGTCTAGCAAATGCCTGTTATAATCAAACAGAAATACCATGTTACTATTCTGAGTGAAAAATTTTAGAGTCAACCAAAAAAAATCATTGTCTATCTATCACCACTAATTGTGATGCCACTACTGTTGATCCCCCTGTACCTAATGGTGATGAGACACCTGAGGTAAAGTCTGAGAAGTCAACATAGGGTGATGATGATTTTGAGTATGGTAGTGGTAAGGATTAGGTTTTCGAGCCCAATGGTCATGCATACCCTTATAGTGCAACCCCTACCTTATCATTTGTAGAAAAGAAGAAGGATCCTGGAGTAGTCACCATTCCATGTTCTACCAGTCCTTATAATGTCAAGTTATCTTTATGTAACTTGGGATCATGAGTAAGTGTGATTCCACTTGTTGTGTAGAAGTTGTTGAAAATAGGAGAACTCAAACCTACATCAATAAAGCTACTGATGGATGACTCATTTGTGAAGAAACTGTTCGGTGTATTGTGTGACGTTTAAGTAAGTATGCATCCTGTATGTTCCTCGATGATTTCATGGTTCTTGATTGTGAGGTGAACTCTCATTCTTTTTTTATATTGGGTAGACCCTTTCTATGCACTTGTAGAGTATTGATTGATATAGACTTAGGTGAGATCACCTTCAAATAGAATGATAAGTAAGTAGTGTTCGATGTGTGTATGACAGTTCAATAACCAGATGATATATGAGTGGTATCTATAATAGACACTGTTGATAAGGATGTTGCTACAGAGGCCAATCTACCAAATGCACCAGGTATTGATGAGAGACGTATGGCAGACCAGTTTGCAGAATTTGAGATGCTGAATCTAAGACATATAAGGAAAGAGGTGGATATCTTGTAAGTAGAGGTGTGCTCTCTTATTGAGAGCCATATATTATCCATCCCTTTTGTTGTATCCCCAATTATTTAGCCATCACCTTCGCGTGTTCCCAAATACTTTGATTAATTCATGAAGGATGATGTAGTATTCCCCATAGTTAGGACCAAGAGAGGCCGAGTGGGGAAATTGCAGAATTCAGAGAGGCCATATGAACAAGCCCTAAAAAGGGCCATCCACGATTCAATAGAGACTACGATTTTAATAGGCAAAAGCCTGCCAAGATAGCTGCGGATGCATCTTCTTATAGTGCATTGCCCCCACCATAGCCTACGCTAGTGGATATACCTCTATTTGGGAAAGATCATGAAATGGTTGCCCAGTGTATCCCAAGTATGTTCTTATTTCTCTCTATTTTGCTTAGTTTTAGTGCATTAAGGAGAGTGCATTATTTTTAATTGGGGGTGGGCATACCATACCACCGCAGGTTGTTATTGTCTTGCTTCTTTACCTATTGACCACGGTATGGTTGTAGAATTGGCATGTCTAGGATAATTTGTGTCATATTGTGTTTAGTTTTATATTGTGATGTGTTTTTGTGTAATTAGGAGATTTTTAAGTATTTAGAGAAGTATTCAAGTTTTACATTTATTTTTTGAGAAAAATAATACCCCTCAAAAAATTTATCTTTTCAGAACTATGTGAATGTATATATATGTAAACATTGTGGATCTTTCTATGGCATTAGGATTAAGGACATGATAATCACCTATTGACAATTGCAGGAGATGGATAAGTAGTAGTTATTAATATTGACTATGTGTTATGTGCGTGAGATTCTACTTAGTTCTCTTTGTGTGTCAATTCAGAAATTGCCTTGTTAATCTTGCCTAGGTTGTAGCATAGTTGGCTAGGAAAGGATCATAGGTCATTTTTATATTAGTCCACTTTTTGTCCTCCATGACCTTCCATGTGTGAATGGTATCCCTTGATCTTTATTTTGAGCATTCTAGCCTATTTTTTTTGTTTCACCTATTCACCTTAATATTTGTGTCACAATGAACCTATTTTAGACTTGTTCCTTATTGGACATTATGCACCTCAACTAATGTAAAATGGATAATTTAAAGGTGGCTATCATAGGGGTTTATAGTGTAAAATGGGTATGAAAAAGGGTAAAATAAGAGAAAATATAGTTTGGGCTAGGTGTGGTAGAAAAAGAAAAGCAAGAGAAAAAGAAAAGAAAAATTGTGAAAATTATGAAAAAGAAAGAATAAAGAAATCACACCCAACTTGAATGTGCAATAAAGAATAAAAAAGGAGAACTAAGGGTAGAACTAAAAAAAATTGGTTAGTAAGTGAGACCCCAAGGTTAGTGTAGTTCCAAAGAGGCCTAGTCACTTGATATGTCCATATGTGCCATACCAGCCCCTAAGCCTACATTACAAGTCAAGAAAAGTCCGAGTGATCCTAACTTGACTATCTAAATGCTAAGGTAAAGAAAATAAGGGTAAGACTATGGTATTTGACATGCATTGATTGGAACTTCTCTTCTGAGTGTGAGTGTCTCTTGACTATCCCAACATTGACATATATTATTTCATATGAGTAAGTGGGACATCTTTGTTGTGAGGGCAGTTGAGTCATATTGCTAGCTATTTTCTTATTTCGGGTGGTGCTACTTGTATATATGAGTGGTTGTTTGCTGCTAATGTAATTGCCAAACCTTTAAACCATTGTGTCACATTGTTGTGGTTCATGTTCATACACAATTGGTTTTGAAAAATAATATTGGAAGGGGTGTTGTGTTCTGAGCTTTAAATGTTGATTTACTTTCTTAAATAGCTTAGATTCTCCTAACTAAGCATTATGTTTGTTTCAGTTATGTTTTGTTGCTTGAGGACATGCAAGCATTCTAAGTTGAGAGTGTTGATGTGCTATAGAAATATAGCACATCCGATGCTTAAAATAAGGAAAATATGCAGGTTTTTGAGGTTATTTTTTTCTGGTCTGATGTGTTTTGTGTATGTTTTGTGGGCAATCATGTTTTGTATGACAAGTTCATGAAAAAGGTAAAATTATTTTTTTGGCTACTTTTTGGAGTAATTATGGATATTTGGGACACTTTTCAGCTTGATCGTGATCAAATCATGTTTGAGAATTCAAGAAGAGCTGAAAAGATGACTCTCAGGACTTACTAAGTCAATATATGGACCAAAAGTAGGCAAAGAAAGTGCTAGTAGTCCAAAATCTAGAAAGCTGAACTTGTAGGAGTTTTTCATCCGCTACCCACGGTCTCCTTGCTCACCGTTGGTACTACCTGTGCTCAGGGTCAGACCACAAGTATAGACCAGAAGTATTATTTTTTCTTAGGGACAGAGAGCAGGTATAAACCGTATGTGGCCACCGACCTTGTTTTCCCCTATTTCGTTCGGGCTTTGTATTTAGGGTTTCCTTATATACTATAAATACCCATTATGTATATTTTAGTAGATATAACACATTTTTTATATTTACAAACATATTTTGATTTGAATATTCGATTTTGATCTTGGGATTTAAGTGTATTGACTTTAGTTGAATTATTAAGTAACAATTATGGGTTTTTACTATTCTTATTATTGTGATTTCATATATGCTTTCAACTATGAATGATGTTGATTTCTTCAATAGTATACGTGGTTAAACCCATAGCTATGGTTGTGGAGATCCTAGCGGATTGATGAAGTAGCGGAACTCCAATTAATGAATTAAATCGATACCCGTGGCATGCATTGCATTATCTTCACTATATTAGATTTCTTAGCGGTGTCCAATATTAAGATCTCATCTAGATTATTGCTACTTACTACATAGGAGGGGTAGTGACTAGGAAAAGATAATGGTAACAGTAATTTGAAGATTAACGATCGATCCACGCTACTAGGTATTATCTAATTAAGATCATTAACTATCATCTAATAACTAGAGACCCATAAGGTAATATTTAACTAGGATCAAGATAAGGGTTAGTAAGGAGACATCCTGAGACTCAAAAGGTAAAGGGAGAAATCTATCTACTCATCATAAAGACTATAGATGGTACATAACTTAATGATTCTGTATCCGTATCATCATCTAATAGGAGGTGTTGTTTGGACATCATCAAAATTTTGGCACCGTTTATGGGAGTATGGTGTTGAGTTTTTATTTTTAGTTGTTGTAGGTTTTGAGTTTTTTATTTTTTTGTTCTTAGTTGGGTATACGTCGGTGTATGCCTAGCACACATAGTAGAAGCAATCCCTTACTCCCACTAAATCCGAATCCAGATTAGATCCTACAAACACCTATTAATATGACAGAGCTGACGAGATACATTCTTCCTAAAGAAGTTCGTGTTGATGTACCTTTCCTCTTCTGATAGGATTTTAGTATATTATTGACCAATAGATGGAGGTGCTATAAGCTCAAGCTAAAAATAAGTGAAGGGTAGCAGAAGATGCTCAGTTGATAGCTTAGGAGGCAAAGCTAGCTGTGTATCGACGTAAAGTAGACCACCGATCAGTACTCATAGAAATCAGAATAGAGTTCGAGGTGGACGATCCCACATGATTCGAGCATACCAGTACTTGCAACCATATCTGGATGATGACGAGAAACTAGGGTATGTTTAGCCGACAGATACTAGAGTCATTATCCCTTTTGTTTTACCCCAGGCATTAAGTTTAATATTTTGAGTGCTATGATCCAGATCTTATACATGAAGAGTGTGTTTTTTGGATTGCATACAGATGATTCAAATATGCATCTAGCCAATTTTACTATTATTTGCACTTTATATACATATCCAAGGGTAAACCATGATGCGCTTAGATTGAGGTTGTTCCCTCTCTTGCTTACAGGAGAAGCATCTTTATGGTTGGGGAAACTTCCAAAAGGGTCTATCACTACATTAAGTAAGTTGCACAGATAATTTTATAATTGAATATTTCATCCATCCAAGATATTGCAGCTTAAGGATTAGATCTATAATTTTACGCAGCTATAGTCTGAGTCTATGCATGAGGCTTCGTTCAGGTTTAAGAAGAAGTTAAGTATCGTGCCCAACCATCATATTTTAGGGATGAACTTATTAGAGTTATTCTATAGAGGTACACACTATCTCTGGAGGAGTTTTTATGAGATTATGCCGAGAGGTATCTTCTGATATTTTAGACCAGATCTCTTTCACTAACCAAGGGTAGAAAATAGAAGGCAGAGAGAGGTTCTAGCACTTACACCATTGGAGCTGCTGGTGACCAGAGAGTAGCTGATGACTCTGTAGCACAAGAGATTGCGCTATTGAGGATTGATCTTAGGTTATTGGCAAAGAATTTTGCTACCGTGAATTTCAAGAAATTCAATATAGTAGGAGCATAGGGTGCAACCTCTAGAGCTTATAATTTTGTATTTGAAGAGGAGACTAGGTATTCAAATCATAAGTTGGAGGGTTTCTAAGACCAAGTGTAAAGAAACCAACATCAGAACTACTATTATGAGAGAAATAGAGACCACATTAGGGATAGGGAAAGTGATTGGAGACAGAGAGATGATTACAAGGAAAAAAAATAGGTACATCCTGCCTGGTAGACGAGATACGGAATCAAGAATGGGTGAAATTTTGTCTAAACTTATGAAGGGCCAAGAAAATTAGGACAATAGCCTTAAGGAGATTTATGCTTACATTTCAGGGTTGACCCAGAAGGTGGAGTCTCATTCCCCTGCTATTAAGAAGTTGGAGCACCAGGTCTGGAAAATGTCTGTTATGATTAAATAGAAATAACGTTTTATCTTTAGAGTGAAAAAGTTTATAGTCCACTAGATATATGTCATTATCTAGCTATCACCACTAATTTTAGTTCCACTACTAATGATCCCTATGTAACTACTGTTGAGGAGTTGAAGATTGATAGTATTGAGAGTGATGAGATACATAAGGCAAAGTTTAAGAATTCAACATAGGGTGATAATGATTTTAAGTATGATAGTGGTGAGTATAGTGTTATCAAGCCCAATGATCATATGTACCTTTATAGTGCGACCCCTTTCTTATTATTAGTAGAAAAGAAGAAGGATCCCAGAGCAGTCATAATTTCATGTTCTATTGGGACATTCAATGTCAAGCATGCTTTATGTGACTTAGGATTAGGAGTAAATCTGATGCCATTGGTTGTATACAAGTTATTGAGGATGGGAGAACTCAAACCTACATCCATAAAGTTGCTGATGGCTGACTTATCTGTGAAGAAACTAGTGGGAGTCTTGTGTGACGTTGAAGTAAGGGTTGCATCCTTTATGTTCCCCACTGATTTCATGGTTCTTGATTGTGAGGTGAATTCTTAAGCCCCTATTATATTATGTAGACCCTTTCTATCCACTTGTAGGGTATTGATTAATATGGATTTGGGTGAGATCCTTTTCAAACTGAATGATGAGCAAGTAGTATTTGATGTGTGTATATCAGTGCAACAGCTAGATGATATATGAGTGGTGTCTATAATAGGCACTACTAATAAGTATGTTGTTGTAGAGACCAATGTACCAAATGCACCATATGATGATGAGAGACGTGTGGCAGATTGATTTGTAGAAATTAAGATACCAAATCTAGGACATATGAAGAAAGAGGTGGATATACTGCTAATAGAGGTGTGATCTAAAGAGGTGGATATATTGCTAATAGAGGTGTGATCTCTAATTAAGAGCCATATATTATCCATCCCTCAAGCTGTATCCCTTATTATTTAGCAATCACCTTTACGTGTTCCCAAACACTTTGATTTATTCTTAAAAGATAATGTAGCGGTCCCCGTAGTTGGGACCAAGAGAGGCTGAGTAGGGAATTTACAGAATCCTGACAGGCCATATGAGCAAGCCCTAAAAATGGCAACCCATAATTCGATGCAGACTGCAGTTGTTAATAGGCAAAGGTATGCCAAGATAGTTATGAATGCATCTTCTTATAGCGTATCACCACCACTATAGTCTCCGCTAGTGGATTTACCCCCATCTGAGGAAGATCACGACACATATGCTTAGTGCATCACAAGTATGTTCTCACTTCTCTCTATTTTACTTAGTTTTAGTGTATTAAACACAGTGCATAATTTTAGTTAGGGGTAGAAATACCATGCCACCATGAGTTATTGTTGTCGTGCTTGCTTTCCCGTCGACCATTGTATAGTTGTAGAATTGGCATGTCTAGGATAATTTGTGTCGTATTGTGTTTTGCTTAGTATTGTGATGTGTTTTTGTGTAATTAAGAGATTTTATGTATTTAAAGAAGTAATCATGTTTTTCATTGATTTTTGAGATAAATAATACCCTTCAAAAAATTTGTGTTTTAGAATTGTGTAAATGTATATATTTGTGAACATTGTAGATTTTTATGGCATTAGGATTAGGGACATAATAATCACTTGATAAAAATTGCATGAACTGGATAAGTAGTATTATTAATATTTACTTTGTGTAATGTGGGTAAAATATTACTCAGTTTCCTTTGTATGTCAAATTCAGAACTCGCCTGGTTAGTCTTGCCTAGGTTGTAGGATAGTTGGTTCGGAAAGAATCATAGGCTGTTTTTTATATTAGTGCACTTTTTAGCCTACATGACCTTCCATGTGTGAATTATATCCCTTGATCCCTGTTTTGAGCCTTATAGCCTAAATTCTTTGTTTCACCCATTCACCTTCATATTTATGTTACAATGAACATGTTTTAGACCCGATCCTTCTTGGACATTGTGCACCTCAACTCAGGAAAAACACCTAAGTTGAGGGTGGCTATCATAGTTGTACATAGTGTAAAATGGGTATGAAGATGGGTAAAATAAGCAAAAATATAGCTAGGGATAGGTGTGGTAGAAAAGGAAACTAAAGAGAAAAATAAAACAAAAATTGTGAAAATGGTAAAAAAGAAAGAATAAAGCAATCACACCCAACCTGAATGTGCAATAAAGAATAAAAAAGGAGAACTAAGGGTGGAATAAAAGGGAATTGGTTAGTAAGTGAGACCCCAAGGACAGTGTAGTGCCAAGGAGGTTTAGACACTTGATATGTCCATATGTCCTATGCAAGCCCCAAAGCCTACATTACAAGTTGAGAAAAGTCCTATAGTGATCCCAACTTGACTATCTGAATTCTAAGATAAGGAAAATAAGGGCAAGCCTATGGTATTTGACATGCATTAATTCGAACTTCTCTTTTGAGTGTCAGTGTCTCTTGACCATCCCAACATTGACATGAATTATTTTATATGAGTGAGTGTGACATCCTTGTTGTGAGGGCACTTGAGTCATATAGCTAGCTATTTTTTTGTTTCAGGTAGTGCAACTTGTATATAAGAGTGGTTGTCTGTTTTTAATGTAATTACCATACCTTGATCCCATTGGGTCATATTGTTACACTTTATGTTCATACATAGTTAGTTTTGATAAGTAAGATTAGAGGGGCTATTGTGTTTTGATCTTTAAATATTAATTTACTACCTTGAATATATTAGATTCTGCTAATTAAGTGCCATGTTTGTTTTTGTTATGTTTGGTTACCTGAGGACATGCGAGCATTCTAATTTTAGAGTGTTGATGTGCTATAGAAATATAGAATATTCAATGCTTAAAATGAGGAAAATATGCAGGTTTCTGAGGTTATTTTGTTAGATATGATGCATTTTGGGTATGTTTTGTAGGAAATCAAGTTTTGGATGATAAGTTCGTGAAAAAGGTGAAAATGGGTGTTTTGGATATTTTTTGGAGCAATTATGGATGTTTGGGACACTTATTGGCTTGATTATGATCAAAGCATATTCGATAATTAAAGAAGAGCTAAAAAGATAACTCTCAGGACTTATTAAGTCAGCATGTGGTCCGGAAGTAGGACCTACAAACCATAAGTAGGCAAAGCAAGTTCCAAAAGTCCAAAATCCCGAGAGTTGAGCTTGCAGGATTTTTTCATCCGCTACCTACGCTCTGTATTTGCACTCATCCCACTGACGACAGGTACTATCTTCGCTTAGGATCAAACCGTATGTATAGACCACAAGTTCTACCTTCTCTTAGTGACAGAGAGTAGGTACAGAAAATATGTTGCCACAAACCCTATTTTTCCTATTTCATTTGTGCTTTGGTTTTAAGGTTTCCTCATGTACTATAAATACCCTTTATGTATTTTTAGTAGACGTAACTCACTTTTGATATTCACAAATATAATTTGATCCAAATATTCAATTTTGATCTTGGGATTTATGTGTATTCACTTTAGTTGAATTATTCAATAATGATTGTAGGTTTTTACCATTCTTATCATTATGATTTCATCTATGCTCTCAAATATGAATGATATTGATTTGTTCACAAGTATGAGAGGCAAAACTCGTATCTAGGGTTGTGGAAACCCTGGAAAATTAATGTAGTAGGGGAAGTTTGATTGTTGAATTGATTCGATACCCATGGCATGCATTGCATTATCTTTATTATATTAGATTTCTTAGCGGTGGCCAATGTTAAGATCCTGCCTTGATTATTGCTACTTAGTCTGAAAGAGGAGTAGTGACTAGGAAAAGATAATAAGAATAGTAATTTGAAGATTAACGATTGATCCATGCTACGAGGTATTATCTAAGTAAGATCATTAACTATCATCTAATAACTAAAGACCCAAAAAGTAATAGTCAACTGGGATAAAGATAAGGGTTAGTAAGGCGACATCCCAAGACTCAAAAGGTAAAGGGTGATATCTGTCTACTCGTCCTAAAGACTGTAGATGGTTCATAACTTATTAATTCTTCATGCAAGGTCTCAGACTAGTTTAACATAGCACGATAAACCAATAGAGTTAAGTAGACATAGGGAACACAATCCTAGTGTTCACCAATACTGTTCAAAACCAAGTTGATATTTGATATTTTTTTGATATTTCCCTTCAATTCCCCTACATTTACTTTCCAGTTTTTGCTCTTTGATTACAACATATGAAATACACGAGTCCATGTATTCCTTAGGGATTCGCCCCAACCTTCATTGGGTTACTATATTTTTACAACGACCGTATCATCATCCAATAGAAGGTGTTTTTTGGACATCATCAATTCTAGAGGTAAAGATGATGAGCATTTTGAAAGCTTATCTTTCTTTACTAGTTGGGGGTCACCACAGAGGCCTTTGGACAAACCATAAAATTCTACAGTGTGGGTTCTAATTTCTTTCTATTTACTAGGATACTCATGATTGTGCAAAATCCTGTGACCAATGTCAGTGTCAAGACATTTTTCATGAAGCCACGAACTCCCCATGACACCTATTCTCGAGTTGGAGTTGTTTAATATTTGGAGGATTGATTTCATGGGCCAGTTTGTGAGCTTATTTGGTATGAGGTACATTCTAGTAGCTGTTGACTATGTACCAAAGTGGGTGGAGGCAATTGCACTCCTAGACAATGAATGTAGGACTGTCACCACCTTTTTGAAGAGCAACATCTTTTCTTAATTTGGCACTTTACGTACAGTTATCAGGAAGGTAGGTGACACTTTTGCAGCCACTTATTCAAAGCACTAGATAAATATGGTGTCCAACATAAGGTGGAAACACATTAACATCCTCAGATGAGTGGGCAAGTGAAAGTCTCTCATAGAGAGATAAAGTCCATATTGGCAAAAACTGTGAATATAAATAGGACTTACTAGTCTAGAAAGTTATATGATGCATTGTGGGCCTACCGAACAACCTATAAGATCCCCATAGGTGACTCTCCATATCAGCTTATGTATGGCAAAGGATTCCACTTACCGGTTGATCTTGAGCATAAGGCACTATAGGAATTGAAAATGCTAAATTTTGAGTATAAACTCGGGGTTGAGCAAGGTGAATGAGTTGGATGAATTCTGACTCCGTGCTTATGAAAGATCGGCCATTTACGAATAAAGGATAAAGCTATACCATGACAAAAAGATCAAGAAGAGAATATTCAAACTTGGTGATTTTATCTTGTTCTATAATTATAGACTATGCTGTTTCTTGGCAAGCTGAAATAAAGATGGACTGGACCATCACTGTGGTTAAGGTGTTCCCTTATTGTGCTATTGATATAAAGTGTGATGGTGATGTCCCATTTAAAGTGAATGGGCAGTGAGTGAAACACTATATGGGAAACCTAGAAGAAGTCAGAGTTTGTGTTGAAATAGACCTTAGTGAAGTCTGAGTAGCCAAGGGAACTGTGTCGTGCCGCGATATTAAATCAGGCATTTCTTGGGATCCAACCCAAGGTATTTTTTTTTTGTATTTGTATTGCTTGATTGACACTAGATCTTTGTATCTATGGTGCCACAGGTATGTTCCTAGCTATCTTGTTTTGTAGCGATTTGATGCATTAGAGAAAATGCATGATTTTAAGTTAGGGGGCTGCTTATAGATCTTGATGTCCTCTTTGGGTTTTTGTTGCCGCGCCTCCTTTCTTTGGAGTCTTGTTCCTAGTAGAGCTAATATTTTTAGGCATATCATGATTCGTATTATGTTGTTTTTGCGTAACTAGGAGATTTTTAAGTATTTAGGTTTGTAGTCATGTTTTGATTAATTTTTGATACCCCTTCAAAAATTTGTGGTTTAGAACTATGTGAATGTATATAGGTGTGAATAGTGATTAGAATTAGGGACATGATAATCACTTTCTAACAATTGTTGAATCAGATAGGTAGTAGTATGTAATATTAACTCTGTGCAATGTGTGTGTGAGATACTACCTAGTTCCTTTTATATGTAGAAAATTCAGAACTTGCTAGGTTAGTCTTTCCTAGGTTGAAGGACAGTCAATTAGGAAACAATCATAGGCCATTTTTGAGTTTAGTCTACTTTTATCCTAAATGACCTTCTATGTGTAAATCATATCCCTTAATCCCGACTTTGAGCCCTCATAGCCTATATTTCTTTTTGCACTATTAAATTTTCTAGTTATATTACAATGAACCTATTTTGACCTTATTCCTCCTTGGATATTATGCATCTCAACTCAGCCAAAATGCCTAAGTTGAGGGTGTCTATCATAGGGGTGTGTAGTGTAAAATGAGTATGAAGAAGGATAAAATAAGAGAAAAAGGTAGTAATGCTGGGCATGGTAGAAAAAGAAAAATAAAAAAAATTTGTGAAAGTTAAAAAATAAAGAATAAAGAAGCCACACCCAGTCTAAATGTGCATAAAAGAATAAAAGGGAGAAATAAAGGAAGAAATAAAGTGAAAATAGTTAATAAGTGAGACCCCAAGGTTACTGCAGTCCCAAGGAGGCTTAGTCATTTGGTATGTCCATATGTACCATAGCAACCCCCACTCTTACATTACAAGTTTAGAAAAGTCCTATAGTAATCCTAACTTGACTATCCGAATGCTAAGGTAAAGAAAATAAACGCACGACTATGTCATTTGAAATGCATTGATTGGAACTTCTCTTCTGAGTATGAGTGTATCTTGACCATCCCTACATTGACATGCATGATTTCATATGAGTATATGGGACATGTTTATTGGGAGGGTACTTTAGTCATATTGCTAGGTATTTGCTTGTTTCGGGTAGTGTAGCTTGTATATATGAGTGGTTGTCTATTGCTAATGTAATTATCGTACTTTGATACTATTGTGTCATATTGTTGTGCTTCATATTCACACATAGTTGGTTTTGAAAAATAAGATTTGAAGGGGATGTTGTGTTTTGAGCTTTACCTATTGACTGATTGCCTTGAATATCTTAGCTTCTCTTAGTTAAGTGTCGTTATTATTTTTGTTATGTTTTGTTGCCTGAGGACATGAAAATATTCTAAGTTGAGGGTGTTGATGTGCTATATAAATATAGCACTTTCGATGCTTAAAATGAGGAAAAGACGCAGGTTTCTGAGGTTATTTTGTTAGATATAATATTTTTTGGGTATGTTTTGTAGGAAATCATATTTTGGTGATAAGTTTGTGAAAAGGGTGAAAAAGGTATTTTGGGATATTTTTGGAGCAATTATAGATGTTTGGGATACTTTTGTCTTGATCGTGATCAAAGCATGTTTGAGAATCGAAGAAAAGCTGAAAAGATAACTCCAGACACCTATTAAGTAAACCTGCAGATCGCAGGTAGGCAAAGCAAGTGTAAGAAGTCCAAAATTTGGAAAGCTAAACTTGCGGAATTTTTGACTTCTAGTACCTACGGTTTGTGCCTGGACCCATGGTGAAGACCGCTGGTACTACCTTTACCCGGTGATAGACCACGGGTACGGACCTCATTTTCTCATATTTTGTTCGGAGTTTAGTTTTAGGGTTTTCTCATGTACTATAAATACACTTTATGTGTTTTTTAGTAGGAGTTGCACACTTTTGATATTCACAACTATATTTTAATTCTAAGATTCAATTTTGATCTTGGGATTTACATGTACTGACTTCAGTTAATTAATTCAGTAATGGCTGTGGGTTTTTACAATTCTTATCATTGTGATTTCATCTATGTTTTCAACTATGAATGATATTGATTTCTTCACAAGTATGAGTGGCTAAAACCCATATCTAGAGTTATGGAAACCCTGGTGGATTGACGAAGTAGGGGAAGTGCAATTGTTGAATTGAACTGATACCCATGGCATGCATTGCATTATCTCCATTATAATAAATTTCATAGCGGTGGTCAATATTAAGATCCCGGCTAGATTATTTCTACTTATTCCAAAAGAGGAGTAGTGACTAGGAAAAGATAATGACTACAGTAATTTGGTGCTTAACTATCGATACATGCTATTACGTATTATCTACATAAGATGTGTAGATTTTATCTAATAACTAGAGACTCAAAAGGTAATAGTTAACTAGGATCAAGATAAGGGTTAGTAAGGCGACATCCTGAGAATCAAAAGTTAAAGGGTGAAATTTGTCTACTCGTCTATAAGACTGTAGTTAGTATATAACTTATTGATTCAACATGCAAGATATTAGGTTAGTTCAACAAAGCACGATAAGCTTACATATATGAGAAGCCAGGGGGAACACAATTCTAGTGTTCACTAATACTGACCACAACAACATTTGATATTTGCTCTTTGTTCTATTATTTCATTCAAATCCCCTCATTTACTTTTCCAGTTCTTGCCCATCGATTACAACATCTAAAATCCTTGAGTCCACCTATTCCCTTGGGATTTAACTCCAACCTTTATTGGGTTACTATATTTTGACAGCAACCTATCATCATCTTAGAGGAGGTGTTGTTTGGATGTCATCTGGGTGTACAGAACCACCCAAGGTTTTTTTTTCGTATCTCTTTTCCCCATGGTGTGCTATTATAGTAATGTCGGCATGTTTAGCTATTATTTTGTGTCTCTATATGTGTTATGTGTTGTTTTTGTTTAATTAGAAGAAATATAATTAACCTAAGTGCAGTTGACATATTTTGTTCTGTGTTTTTAAAGTTCAAAAAATATTTTTTTAGTGTTCTTAAATGTTTAAAAAATATTATACCCCTCCAAACATAATTTTTGTGAGCGGTGTGTTGTAAATATATGTGTGACCATTATTGAATCTTCTTATGGCATTAGTTTTAGGGACAAAATAATCAAAACTTAACTTTGCATGAATCGGATAGGTAGTAGTGGTAATATAACCCTGTACCATGTGTGAGTGAGACATTTATCTAGTTTTGTTTGTGAATTTAATCCAGAACATGGCTGGTTAGTCTTGCCTAGGTTGTAGGATAGTTGATTAAGACATGATCATAGGCCGTCATTGAATAAATCCACTTTTAGTCTAAAAGACTGACCAAATAAAAATAAGTAACCATTGATCCCTAATTTGAGCCTGAATTGACCTATTTTCCTTTTTTCACCTTTTTACATTCCCATTTAACTACAACAAACCTATTTTGGCCCTAGCCTCTCCTTGAACATTGTATACCTCAACTCAGGTAAATTGCCTATGTTGAGGGTGGGGTGTGTAGTTGAAATTGGGTATGAAGAATGGTGTTGAATAAAAGAAAAGAAAGTAAAGTTGGGTGTGGTAGAAAAAAGGTAAAAAAAGAGAGAAAAATGAAAAGAAAAGAGAAAGTGAATTAATGATGATAATGAAGAAACCCCACCCAATTCGAATAGAAATAAAGGATAAAAAGGGCGAAATAAAAGAAGCATGTTTAAGTTGTTGAGATATGAATATAAGTATAGTGCCAAGGAGAGTGAGTCACTATATCCCATACGTACCATATCTGCCCCTAAGCTTAAATTACAAGCCTTGGAAAGTCCTATAGTGATCCTAGTCCAACTGTACGAACAACTAAGGTACAGAAAATAAGTGTAAGACTATAGTATTTTAAGCACATTGTTGGAACTTCTTTTGAGAGCGTGAGTATCTTGATACAGTCCCTTGCGTTGACATACGCGATGATACTGTAAGAGTTGGAACTTCATTGCTGTGAGGGTACATGGGTTGTGTTGTTAACTTCTAATTTGTTTGGGTAGTGTCATTTGCATATATTCTTGGTTGATTATTGCTAATGTAATGCCATCATTTGATTCCTTTGTGTCATATTGTTATGCTACATGGATCGCACAGTGGTTTTGAAAGATGTGAATAGGAAGGGTAGAAAATTTGAGCTAAATTGAGTTGACTGTTGTAGGTACGTTAGGTTTAATTAGTAAAGCATTGTACTTTTCTAGTATATGCTAGTTTCCTGAGGACTTGTAAATGTTGTAAGTTGAGGGAGTTGATGTGCCATGGTTTCATGACACTTTTGATGCTTACAACAAGGAAATTATGCAAGTAGCTAGGTATTTTTGTTAGATGAGATATGTTCTTATGTTGGTTTTGCAGGTAAATAGAGTTCGGCACTAACAAGGATCAAAAGTGATGAAGAGTAGTAGAAAGGCTACCTACGCATCATAGGTATACTTATGGGCTCGGAGGTTGCAGTCCTGAAGTTCTAAAAGTTGAAGTTGATCTCTGATTCCTATGAAGACTACCTACGAGGTGTAGATAGTACCTATAAGCCGTAGGTACCTCATCGTAGGTAGATGTTCTGAAGCCTGAATGATCCCTATCATTCCTATGCACCTACTTACGCCTCGTAGTTACTACCTACAGCCCATAAGTGGGGTCATAGATTGGTGCCAACTCTAATTTCCTACTTTGTTTAGGATAGATTTTCTGATGTAATTATAAATACCCGTTAGATGTTTCATTGTTAGTTTACACACATTATACACATATTATATTGTTTTGAATTTTGAGATATAGTTTTGATCTTGGAATCATTGTTCGCGAGTTTTAGGGTTTGTTATTAATTTGAGATTTCAATTTTCATTCATATTATTCGTGAGATCATTGATATACTGTCAATTATGAATTCAATTTTTGTTCTTAAATTATAAGTAGCTAAACTCCATAACTAACGTTTGGGGAACCCTGACGAATTAACAAAATAGAGAAAGAGAAAAGTTATTCTAAACATGTGTTCGTGCGTTTATTATGGGTTTTTTTGTTTGATTGCTTTCTTAATAGTTGCAGATGTTAGGAATTCACATGAATTCAATACTAACTCAATAAATAGGTAGAGATTGGTAAATGAAGATCAAAACATTAGTTTGAAGCTACAAACCTTTATCTAATTAACTAGAGACTGAGAGGAGATAGTTTATATGAAAGCCAAAACAAGGGTCAGTAATGCGACACTTTGAGACTAAGAAGAGATGAGTGAAATTCACCCAAACCAAGGTTGAGAGACAGTTAAGTGATACATAACTAATTAGATTTTTCATGGAAAGCACCAAGATATTTTTACGAGAATGATATGTCTGTGGATTTAAGAAGTAAGGAGGAATACAATCCTAGTGGTCACCTCATACTGATAACAACCCTATTTGCCAGCATTGTTATTGTTACTATTGTTTATATAAAAACCTCATATTTACTGTCTGTACTTTCCAACTACTACAACAAGCTCATGAAAGATTTGCATCTATTCCCTGTGAGATCGACCCTAACCTTGTTGGTTTCTATAGTTGACAAGCGGTTGTGTTATACTTTGTTGGAGGTATAATTTAGGAGACATCACTTATCTATAATTTTTTTTATTTACTTTCAAAAAACATAAATCACTCTTTATTCTTGGTCACCTACTGAATACCTTGTATAAGAATTCAAACGAGCAAAAAATTCATCAAAGCCTTATGGGTTTGACATTTATGTTCTTTCTTGTATTTTCAAAAGGACGAAACAAGTTTTTGACACCATTTCCAGGGATTTGATTTGAAATTGATATTATTTTGAGTTTTAATTTAATTATTTAGATATCCATTTTTTATTTGTTGGCTTTGTTTATTCAAGGTACATGTTAGTTTATGTTGAACACCCAGTGTCAAGACAATCCCTTGATTTCAATTGGTCATGAGTAGAACGTACTCTTAGATCATTGATAACAATGGGTGATAATGTGAACAACTCAAATCTTCAAGATCCATCAAATGGTACAATAGATAGGGCTGCACTCCTTCCTGCTGTTGCATCACATGTTTTGATATTAAATTTTGCAAGGCCAAATCTGTAAAATGCCTCCAAGAAAATTATAAAATCAAATATTAGCAAAATATTTGAGCTTAAAGAGGGTGTGATGTGATTGGTACATCATATAGGACAATATAAGAGTAAACCACATGAAGACCTACCCAAAATCCTGTAAGAGTTTACCGAGTTAAGTGACAACTTTCACTACCAAAATGTTTCACATGAATATGTGAAGTTGGCATTATTCCCATTCTCATTGATTAGGGAAGTTAAGAAATGGCTGCAAAATAAACCGATAGGTTCTGTCATATCTTAGGATACTTTGTCTGAAAAGATTCTTAGTAGATTCCTCTTATCTAGAAGAACAATAGATCTCAGAGGAAGAATTTTGAGTTTGTTTAAAAAGATGTTAAATCCCTTCCCCAAGATTGGAGTAGATATAAGTAATACTTGAGAGACTTCCCACACCACCAATAATCGAAAGAGATCATTGGGCATAATTTTGTTATAGGATTGAGGTGACACTCTAAGTATTCATTAGATGATATAGCTTAAAGTCCAATTTTGTGAAAGAGATATGATGAAATAGATGTGTTACTCAATCTCATGTTTACAGGTCATGGATACTATTTAGAGTCTAATAAATTGTTCACTTCTATATAGAAAATACCAGGTAAGTTAAAGATGGATGATGTGTTTGGTTGATAATGGGTAGAGATGTGCCTTAATGAAATAAGATTTTATTATCTCCTAGTGCAAGTCAAGTTCAAAAGGTATAACAAATTTAGACGGCTATATTCTTTTATGCAAAGTATGGTAAAAACCATGCTTACTCTAGATGTCCTCTAAATCTAAGATTTATATATTATGTGGGGTAATAAAATAAAAGAAGTCAACCAAACTTCTTTTGGTTCGGAAATTAGAAAATCCAAAGACAATAATATACATAGCAAGCTCCACAAGTGAGTAATTCTTTGTAAAAACAATGAAGTAGTTCATGGCCCAACAATCTCAGATTGTGAATGAAATGTAAGAGTCCATTCATAAACTTGAGCGTTAAGTGGGACAGCTAGCTTGAACACAAAATGTAAGACCTGTAGGTAAATTACCAAGTGATATATAGAATTATACAAATAATTTATAGCAATTACATTAAGAAAATGAAAGACTTGGTTGAATCCCCCTCCTAAATAGAAAATTCAAAAGGTAATCATCGAGTTGCTCGATTTTGTGCCTATAAAGAGAAAGACACATTACTTGGCAGATTGACAAGAAAATCAAGCATCCACCTCCATTTATGAAAAGGTTGATTCCAAAACCAAATCTAGATATACCATTTATGTATGAGGAAAAAAGAGAAAAGAGGCTATTGAGTAGCCTGAGATTGCGATTGTAAAAGACTTACCGACGCTATTCCCACGAAGATCCTAGAAAATTAAGGAGAATGCAAATTTTAATAAGTTCCTTGAAAGTTTAAAGAAAATTCACACTTATACTTCCTTGATTGATACATTGAGGAACATGCCTAAATATGCCAAATACTTGAGAAACGTAGTGACTAGAAAGAGAATACATGTAGAGTTTGAGATGGATGCACTCATTAAGGAGTATAGTTCGAAGGTATTGGGCAATCCCTGCAATGCTCACAGATCGTAAGAGTTCACCCTACCCATACAAATTGTTGAAGATGAGGTTGGGCATGGATTGTGTTACCTTGGGGCGAGTATAAACTTGATGCCCTCATCTGTGTTCTACACACTTGGTTGGGGGAGCTACGCCCAACTACCATCACAATACAATTGATTGTCCTCTCTCATGTGCAACACAATGAGTAATTAAAGATGTGCTCATCAAGGTAGAGAAGTTCGTGATTCCTGCTAACTTTATTATTTTAGATTTTAAAAAAGATGAGCCAGTAATAGAACAATTATTTTTTGATACCCATTCTTATCCATAGGTAAAGCCTTAGTCAATTTCCAAAAAATAAATCTTAATATGATCACTCTTGACTCCTTCATACTCTAGAGATTTGGGTATAATCACAATGGTGGTTAATGATAAGTTGGGGTGGATGAGTGTAGACCCAAAAAGAGGATTTAGTGATTGCCATCGAATGGTGCAAGGCACAAAAAGTGTAAGTGCTCAATTTTTTAAGAGAACATGATCTTTCACTGGAAAACTTGAATATGAATCGAAAAGAAAATTAGAGGAAAAAAAAGTGAATGATAATGGTGATCCTTCTAAAGGAAAGAAGGAAAGAAGAGAAAGAAGTTGCATCATATGGAGAGGAAGAAACTAAGAGAATTTGATTGATCTATTACTTGTGTCATGCCACTACGCAAAATTAGGCACTACTTATAGTGTTATTTTTGTTTTTGTGTTTTTTTGGTTGATACAAATTTAGAAAAGTCTGAGTACCCGAATTTAGAATCTAAGAGACATGGATAAATCATAAGGGTTGGGTTATTAAGCCATTTGATTGAAATATTGAGAAATTCATGTTGTTAGCAAGTCCTTATAGGGCCTCGGGGAATATTTCTGACCACTATTTTGTCTTCTTTGCTTTTGGGGACAAAGCATGACTTTATTTGTGGGATGGGATTCTTTTGATATTTGTTAGGGATGAAATAATATATAGGAATTGCATTGTTTTAGTTACTTGCTTTAGTTGAGAAAATGTGAATAAATTAGAAAAATCTAAAAAAATAAGATTATTTTTAGTTTTCTAGATTAGGATGGTTGTGTCAGTTTTTAGCTTTTTAGTTATTTAGTAGAGCATAGTTCTCCCATTCCTTGGTTTTTCTTTTAAATTTTTTTCTGATAGGAGTCTATTTAAATCAATATATCCTTTTTATTTTTAGATAGTTGTTATATTATTATTAGGTAGAATGGCTTTTCCTTATGGTAGATGGTTGATGACCCTCTTGAGGGAATAGTTAGTCATTAAGAGTTAGAAAGTCTTTTGTACTATTTTAATGTGAGGTGCTCTTGTTAGATGCTACACATAACTAAATGATGCAAGTTGGTATTAAATCGAGTATGCTATGAAGACAAATGAATAACTTCTTTTAAGATACCTAGGCTCGTTTACCTAACTAGTATGTGTTTTTAGCTTAAATTTGAACTCTTCTTGTTTGCTTGATTGAGACTCTATGTGGATCCTTCTTGAGTTAAACACGTTCCATATGTGTTGGGTGTTTGTTGATATTTAACACTTTCATATTGATGTCTAGAGCATGTCTGGTGTGTTTGCAAGGTAAACTAAAGAGTGTTGAGTTTAGAGATGATATAGGCATTTCTTTGATTAGTTTATTTTTATTTGTTACTTTACCTACATGTAACGGATGATCCTAGTTAAATCCGTTAAACCCGTAAAATCTTTAGCCTATTTTTTCGTATCTATGTATGAAGCCTAATTCTTTTTTAAATAGACCTTTAATTTGATCTAAAATTCCTAACTCTTTAATTGAAAAATAAGAGTTTAAAGAAGCTAGAATTGAAAAAGGAGATACATGTGGTGGGAAGCCTGAAGAAAAGCCTAAGGGTCCAAGTGTTAGAAAACTCATATATTATTAGTAGGGAGTAGAAAAATAACAAAAGATAAAGAAGTTTTGATAATGCAGTACTCCTTACAAGTTGTATGTGAACTTTCTTAGAGAGATGTAATAAAATAGAGATTTACGGGTGGAGGATTTGAAGAAAGAGTTGGTCAATTGAAGAGCGATAAAACAAAAACGTTGTCATGTATTGAAGTGCTTAGGGAAGTTATTCACTATTAATGGAAAATATATCTATCCCTTAGACTACATTAAAATTCTGAAAGTCCTACTTGATCTAAATACTTGATTTTGTTATATTAGCGGAGTAGTATACCAAGGGAAAGCTTATGGTTCATCGTATGTTACATGTGAAATTATTTGTGTGAGTGAGCATAATTCTACTTTTATACCCATATTTGTGACATTGTACATAGTTGCGAATAAATATAGGTAACTATCTTGTAGTGAGGGTGCATGGTTGATGAAAGATAGGTGAAGTATCTGATCTCTTGGTAAGGTAAATTTCATGAGTTTTATAACACCATTGAGTCGGTTCTTGAGGCTAGGAGGTCTTCGAGTAGTTGTTCATGAGTTTAAATGTAGTGAAAAAAGCATTCTTAGTAAGAACTTGTCATCTATTGTAGTCATTGTAGAATTAGCTTGAGTAATCTTGTTTCAATTAGTTTAGTTTGTTGTAAAGTATACGTTATGAGTGTATAGATTACTCGAGGATGAGCAAGGGTCTAAGTGTACGGTGCTGATGTGAAGGTAAAAACCATGTTATTTCATTATCATTTTCCTCACATTTGTTCTCTTTTGAGTATCATTTTAAGTATATAAGATGTGATTTACACTGACATTTTTAGTTTTACTTATGTAAGATATTTGTAAATGTGTAAGGATCAAGTCAGCTCCTAAGGAATCCCATTTCATAGCCATCAAACAGATCATCTTTATCTCATTGGCACCTATAATGTTGGACAATAGTACCCCTTGTCTTCTAATTTTGACATAATTGGTTATTTAGATGCTTAATTTGCAGGTGATAAATGTGGATGGAAACATATAAGTAGGACTTTACAAATTGTTGAGAATCATTAATCTCCAAGAACAACAAGAAACAAATATCTATTCATTATTTACCACAAAAACAAAGTATTTCGCTGTTGGATGTTGTGCTACTCAATTACTATCGATGATGCATTGGTTACTTGACTTTGATTAGTTATATGGCTCTATGCCTATTCTGTGCGACAACACTGGTGTCACTAGCCTATCAAAATACATTGTGCATGATTCTAGGGATAAGCATATTGATATTAAATATTATTTTATCTGTGATCATGTTGATGATGGAAATTTTGTGCTTAATTTTATTGATTCATAAAACCTCTCCTTGAGGAAAGATTTTGTTACCTTAAAAAATATCTTGATATTATGTGCTTTATAATTAAATTTGAATTTGATTATGTATGTTTATTTTTTATTTTTCGTAATTTCCTCACATTAATTATTTTCTTACCTTTTTCTCTTCAAAATAAATCATTTTTCACAATTTTCTTCCATAACATCCCTTTAACTTCTGTCCACACTCCATCTTATCTTTCAAAAACCTTTTAATATCCCCTCTTCTACATTTTCTATTCCCCACCTCTAAACCTTCTAAATAATTAAAACAATATCTATGGAAAATCTTGGAAGATCTGCCATAGAATGTCACTCAAATATTCAGGAGTTCATCCTTATTTATGGTTCTTGTGAAGGAGAATCACGAAAATCTTCTTCTCCAAAAAAATCAAAAAACAGATTTTCTTCCAACAAGATTGAATTTTGTAAGAAATCTGGCTCCAGTAAATCTAATCATCTTCCTTCAAAAGACATGCACAAATTTTGGACTGTGGCATGGATGAAAAAGTTCATTGCTTTTATGAATCATTATGTTGTCTCTAGGAGTGTGATTAAACTATAGCAATTGAAGGAATTTCACTTTCTAATAAGTGCTTATTTTAAAGCTCATAATTTATTTCTTTTTTCTCTTTCTATGTGCAAGTGAAGTTTTTTGATGAACTCGTCGCCTTTTCTATGCAAATTTCCATGTTTCTAAACACAGTGGTGAATTCGAAACCCTGGTGTCGGGTACACGAATTATTATTAATGATTTTTTATCTTGACTCAAACCTGTCATGAATGGCACCCACACTAGCCCTTCGGTGGGAGAACCAATTAACTCAATAAACCATCCAACACTTAACGAAACACTAACTAAACTAACCTTATTGGCAAAGACAATATTAAATATCTCAAATGAAGAGTAACAAAAAAATAGGCAGAATAAACCATCCCCTAGAACCTGAAAGTCATTGTACCAAAAAACTAATAATTGTCAAAAAAGGTATGCAACCCTAAAACCCAAAGTAATATCTAGGTACGAAACAACGGACTAAAAAAAGTAAAGTACCCATGGTATCTTAAAAGATAAAGATCAAGCGTTAGTTCAAATACGATTTGAATCACAACTAAGGTCTTACAATAATCTTCGAAATATGCTCTACCCTCAATAAAAAAAGAGCACGTGTAGTATCAGTACACAAGAAGCAATAGTGTACTGGTAGAGTCATTGACCAACCTAAAATGTGAAATATGAACACACAACCGCAATGTATTATGAAAAGACTACCATGAACACCTATCATGCAACCTTACCTCAAGTTCATAACATTTATTCAACAACATTATGGAGTTTAGTAAGTATGCATCAAAATGTTTAAAAAGTAAAATCGAACTATGACTACCAACAAGACTACAAGTCAACAATCTATGATTGAGCAATTACACCAACTACGTACGAATTACAACAGTAAACAGACAACATAGAGTTATGCCACAACTTGCAACTAGGTCGGACCATTCAAGGATCAATAAAACAACAAAAATAGAAATTATCATGCATCATAATTTACTCAAGAAAACACCTTTAGCAATTAAACCCATAACTCAATTCACTTAAGGAACCAATATAATCATGAAAAAACATAATCCCAGCAAAAACTCAATGAACCATCACACTCACCTGCTCCCTATACATACACGCTAAGGGTCTTATGCTCACTACTATCCATGACCTAGAAGGAACGAGCTCTTGTCCATATACCAAAATCTAGACATCAATTATCTACAAACCTTATACCAACCAATCCCATAATGATATCCAAATATCAATAAATCCTACAGTAATGATAGATGTCATATCAATCACAACCAGAATAAATATAAAAACAATAGTTGTAGCAACCTACAAACTTTACATGTAATGCAATTAACACTTAGGATATTAAATAGTCATTCAATTTCCTTAACAAGCACGGTATTAGCAATACTAAGGGATAGTTAGCATGCAAACATAAAACATGCTTTGTTTCAACTACATTAAACCATCACCTGCCTCAATCCAAGCTTGAAATGATCTATTGAACCTGAACTTTCCTTTTATTGCAACCTTAAATTGATTGTGGCCTAAAAGTAGGAATATTACACATAAGCAAAAAAATTACCTACAAATTGAGGATTATTACCTAATCTCAAACCCCATAGTCAAATACATAATCATACCACCTATTTTTGGGTTTTTCTACCATAAATTCACCTTAATCCAACAAATTTCATGGTTAAAATAGCGAATTATACCCAATTTACCCCATTGCACCAACAAAATATCTAGATCAAGCTAAACTCTACCCAAGGCCCATAAACTGGTGATTCTAAGGTTTAGAAACCAAAATGCTAGTTAACGGGGATGAATAACTTACCATTATGAAGAATTCTAATGGAAAAAGGTGAAAATCACCCCAAATTGCCTAAGCTTTACCAAAAAAAGATTTTAAAATAATTAACTATTTATAGGGAATTTCTACACTAGTCTGTAATTTACCTCGCTTTAGTGACCTGATCCTGCTATAGTAACACCATTATAGTGGAAGTCGTGTACTGTGGCAGGATTGATCTACTTTTACTCTCACTATAGTGATATCTCCATAGTGGCCTGCCATCTGCTATAGCGGGTGTGGCAAGGAAAAAACCTGGGATCTCTTGTATTTTTTACTCTTTTGCAGTGCACCTTCAAACCATTACATTTCTGACTAAGCTTTTTCGTATTAAGTTTTATATTGGGAGTTCTACTCACCCAAATTTACCCAATCCATTCTTAAATTTCCGTATGCCTCACCTCACTAAAATTTAAGACTATCCTAGCTTATAATTTCTAGCTCTCAATCCGAGGAAAATCTTAACTGAAATTTTTTCATGTTAGATTTACTCGTAATGATGGAAAGGGTCATACAACAAATACCATTTTATCCATTTTTCATCCTCGAATGATCAAAATAAGGGAAATGCAACAATTCAAGAAAAAAATGAGCACTTGTATACTTAAACAAGTGAGATTACTTATCTCTCATATCCTTCTCTCTTCCCCAAGTAGCTTCCTCAACTAGACGATGATTTTTTTTAAATTTTATCGATCAAATATACTTTCTCTTCAACTTTTGGATAACCCAATAAAGAATGGTGACAGGCTCCTCCTCATAGGTAAGGTCCTTATCTAATAAAAATAAATTCCACTTGATAATGCAATCTCCATCCTCATGTATATATTAAGCATAGATACATAGAACACCAGATGGACCCTAAGCTTGGTGGCAATGCCAACCTGTACTCTACCTAACCTAGATCATCAAGAACCTTGAAGGACTGATATAGCTAGGGATAAGCTTTCCTTTATTACCAAACCTCATAAGTTAACATATGGGAGACACTTTCAACAAAACTTGTTCACTAACTTTGAATGACATATCCCTCACCTTATCATATGCACACTCTTTTTGTCTACTCTAGGCTACCAATAACTTGGCTTGGATAAACCTTTCTTTTTCTGGAGTTTCCTTCACTAAATCATTTCCTAAAGGCTTCACATCACCAGCCTCAAACCACCTTATAGACAATATATACCTCCTCCTATAGATTGTCTCAAATGGAGCCATATCAATACTAGATTAATAACTGTTGTTGTATGATAACTCGCACATCGGTAAGAACTTATCCCAATAACAACCTAAATCAATAACAAATACCCTCAATATGTCTTCGATTACCTGAATCATCCTCTCCGATTATCCATCAGTCTAAGGATAAAATGCCTTACTGAAAATGAGTTGGGTGCCTAACTATCCATGCAACTTATCCTAAAATTTACAAGTGTATTGCGTACCTTTATTCGAAATGATGGAAAGTGGCACACGGTGTAGCTTCAGTATCTCTTTGATCTAGATCTTAGTTGACTGCTTATAGTTATAGTCCACTCTAATAAAAATAAAATATGTTTAGTTTTATCTGCCTGTCTACTATGACCCAAATTGAGTTATTCTTTCCCTAGGTCTTGGGAAGACCTACAACAAAGTCCATAGCAATCCTTTCTCACTTTAACTCCCACTTATACTTAAGAATAGATATTATTCAAATCAAACTTGAAGACCTTTAATGCTCGTACTTTACTTGCTGATAATAGCAACTCTTGGATACATACTCTACTATGTCCCTCTTCATCTCAGGCCACTAATAAAGTTGTCTCATGTCACAAGACATCTTGGTGACACCTGGATAAATAGAATATTACAAACCATGAGACTCAATAAGAACTTTATGAATTAAATCACTAACCTTAGGAATACATACTTTCCCTCTAACCCATAAATCTCTATAAGCATCAAATAGGACATATAAAGCCTCACCATACACCACCTTATTTAAGAGTTTATTCAATTTACCATCCTTAAACTATGTGACCTTGATTTCATCAAGGAATGAGGACTATACATCAATGCTATCCAACATTTCACCCCAATCTAAAATACTAGATTGCATAAATTAAGATAATAGAGCTTGAAGTTCTCTAACTAAGGATTGCTTTGACACCTTTAAATAGGCCAAATGACCTATAATTTTTAATTTTTAACTCAATACTTATTTCTCCATATTGGCCTTACCTGAATGATACTAGATGGTCACGTCATAGTCTTTCAGCAACTTTACCTACATCTTCTATCTTAGTTTTAAATCCTTATACATGAATATATATTACTTGCTATGATGGTCTATGACCGCCACATATTTGACATTATAAAGGTAGTGTCTCCAAATCTTGATTGCAAAAGCCACCATTGCTACCTCCAAGTTACGAGTTAGGTAATTCTTTTATGAAATACCCTGGGTTTTAGAACCTTAGAAATTTGAGGTGGATCATGATACTCACTTCTGTGAGGTGTTGTAGACCTTAAAAGAGCAATAGCTATGTGCTAAATTCTCCAAGTTTGAGATTTTGTTGAACACTGTGACTTTTCTTATTTATATTATTTTGGGAAAGGTCATCGTTTCCACCTCAAACTATACACAAAAAGTCTAGGTCACACCTAAACTATCGTAATGACTTATTACACACCTAAACTATAAAAAAGTGGAATTATTACCTCCCAATGATGCCTATTCTAAGGCGCATTTCTTACACTCATTTTAGGAGCGTCCAACCTTTTAAATAACAAAAATAAACAGCTATTGAACCCTAATTCCTATTTAAGCCAATTTGGGGCTCCAAACTAAGAACCCTAATTCCTAAATTTATCTTTCAAAATAAAAATTGAAAAAATATTAATAAAATTATTTTTTATTTATTCAATTTAATATGTGGGTCCCGCCTCTTTTAATTGCCTATTCTTCACCAAAATGACAATTAAAATACCACCATTGACACCATCATCATCAAACTCAAATATTTACCATAATAATTTTAGAATAAAACAAATCCATCAATGTAAGATCCTTTAATTCAATGACTACAAAAGTCTACTCTAAATATATGATCATCTGAAGAAAAAATTGAGCCATAATTCTCTTATAAAACCAAAAGGAATAGTTCTTGTGAACTTGTCCAGCCTAGATATATACAAAATTCTTTATTTTTCTTTCATTCCCTTCCTTTTTTAGTACCTAGTGCGATTATGTGTTTAAGATATGTAATACCATTATTCAGGGCACAACTAAAATTACCCTTTTCCTACACAGTAGGATTAAACAGAAGAAGTTACAAACTTCCAGAGCAAATTAAAAAGAAAAATCATACAAATAGCAACAAAAACTAATCAAGATTATTTGTTTTTTAAATTATCTATAAATAAAAAGAGGCTAGCTGAATTCTTGATTTTAGGGTCTTTCGGAGGAATTGAGGTATTTAAACATATCATTTGGGTTGAAAAGTTCAAGATTGTACATGGGAATATAAAAATATTTAGTCTTTAATAGAATTTTTAGAAAATTAGATTGATTAATATTCACAAATTCAATGAAGAAATTGGTAACTATCTGTGCATATTGAAATATTAATGGTTAGTCAAATTGGGAAATTTGAAGTAATTTTGAAGGAATAAAAGTGAAAAATGAGAATAACCTTATGAAGATCCTTGTAATTTCATCCCAAGATCTAAAAGTATCAATTGAAATTTTTTTTTTTTTTTGTTAGAAAATAAAATTTTGGCGACCTTCACTTTTCTCTTTGCCGCTATCTATCTCATGACTCATCCTTATTGAGAAGCCTTTGAATCTTGATTTTCTTGATACTCTGCTACTGTATTTGTTTGTTGGTGAATCTCCCTTTAGAGGTGATGGGAGAGATGATTGGGGTAAGGAAGACTTAAAATTTTTTATTTAAAAATATTGTTTAAAATTATTTTTTACGTGGAAAGTAATCTAGAAAGTGACATGGAGCAAGTGGAGTACACTCTACTCATTGAACTTTGGCATGGGTGTTGTGGGGAGGTAATAGTTCCACTTTGTTATAGTTTAGCTGTGTAATAAGTCACTACTATAGTTTAGGTGTGACCTAGACTTTTTGTGTATAGTTTAGGGTAGAAAAGATAACTTTTCCCTATTATTTCTAGTGAGGGGATCATGGTGGAATCACAAAAGGTGTCCATGGTTAAGAGGTTTCCTAGACCCACAAATACAACTAATATTTGGAGGTTCTTGAGTTAGGCTAGGTATTATAGGTGGTTCATGGAAAGTATCTTGATGATAGCTTCCCCATTGAGTAAGTTGACTCAGTATAAGGTAAAGTTTTCTTAGTCGGATTCTTATGAGGGGAGTTTTGAGAAGTTGAAGAATAAGCTAACTTCGGCTCTGGTTTTGACATTCCCTAAAGGTAAAGAGGGGTTTGTGGTTTATTATGATGCATCTTGGGTAGGATTTGGTTGCTTTTTGATGTATCATGGGAAGGTGATTACCTATGCTTCCAGGCAGTTAAAAATACATGAGAGAAATTATCCTACTCATGATTTAGAGCATTTAGTGGTGGTTTTTGCTTTGAAAATATAGTAGCATTATTTTTATGGAGAGTACGTCGATATCTTTTCTGATCATAAGAGTCTAAAATATGTGTTCACTCAGAAAGAGCTAAATCTCAAGCAAGGGATATGGTTGGAGCTTCTCAAAGACTATGATATGAGTCTTCACTACCACCGAGGTAAAGCTAATGTAGTTGTTGATTCTCTTAGCGGGTTGTCTATAGGGAGTTTAACTTATGTGTATAAGGAGAAGTAGGAATTGGTGAGGGATATTCATCATTTATCTAGTCTTGGAGTTCATCTCTTGGACTCCAATGATGGTGGTGTAATGGTACAAGAAGTAGCTCAGTCGTCTCTTAGTGTAGAGATCAACGAGAAGCAAATGCTATATCCTATCTTAATGAAAGCAAAGAGGACTATTCAGACATTAGAAGACATGCTTCATGTATGTGTATTTAATTATAGTGGAAATTAGATTGAGAATCTATGTTTGGTAGAGTTTGCTTACAACAATAACTATCATTCTAGCATTGGGGTGGCCCATTTTGAGGCATTATATGGTAGGCTATATAGATCTCCTATTGGGTTGTTTGATCTTGTTGAGGTGGATATGTTTGATCTGGACTTGGTCTATTAGGCGATAGAAAAGGTGAAAGTGATTCGGGATAGGCTTAAGGCTGGCCAAAGTTGCCAAAAGTCTTATGTGGATATAAGGAACTGATACTTAGAGTTTAAAGTTGGGGATAGGGTATTCCTAAGGGTATCTCCCATGAAGGGAGTGATGCAATTTTTTTAAAAGGGGAAGCTCAGTCCCCAGTGTATTGGTCCTTATATGGTTGTGTGAAGTGTTGGTAATGTGGCATATGAATTAGAGTTGCCTTCTAGTTTGAGCTTTATTCGTCAGGTATTTCATGTCTCTATGTTGAGAAAGTGTCTTAGTGATCCTTCTTTGATGGTTCCTTTGGAAGGACTGGATATCTCAGATTCTCTATCTTATAAAGACGTCATAATCAAGATATTGGATCGCCAGGTTTGTCAGTTATGGACCAAGGATATGGCCTCAGTTCAGGCTCTATGGTAAAACCATAAGGTGGAAGAGGCTATGTGGGAAGTGAAAGCAGACACAAAGTTCAAATATCTACATTTGTTTTCTTCTCCAGATATTCATGTGAAAGGTATGTGTTCTTGATCACATCTTTATTTTCTAACTTAGTTAAAAGTTAGAATAGATCCTTGCATCTTTGTTTTCTATCTTGGTTAAAGGTTGGATTGATATTTGATATTGCAAATGAATTATGCATGTGTTTGACCTACCTTGTGTGTCAATCAAAGAAAAATGACCCTAGAGGGGGAGACTGAAACACCTTGGGTTTTGGAACCTTAGAAATTTCCTAGATTTCTAGTTTCTGGCCAAGATACGACTATGGGGTATAGGTCGTATGTTGTGGTATAGTTAGTAAGGCTTGGTCGTACACTAACCAGTGTTAGTTTGTGGGTTAGAATGGGTATGACTTAGAGGGCACGAGTTGTATGATTGGATACAGGTCGTATGGTTTGGTTTTTTCCTTCACTTAATTTGAGACTTAGTAACTTTAGTTGGATTTAATTTTGAGTGGTTCACCATGAGTCATAAGATAGGGTACGATTGGTACCATATATTCTTATGGAAGGCAGTGATTAAACCTCTTTTGGTTATATTCTGCCAGGGATAGAATTTAGGGGTACTAATTGTATAGTTGGGTGCGGTTTTGGTAAGGTAAGTCATATGGTGGATAATGTTGGGTCAAGGTGGGAGGCCTAGGGTATGAGTGGTGGGTACCACTCATAATGAAAGGTATGAATGGTATGGGTAGTCGTACCACCTGAAAGGACTTTTAAGCAGTTTAAGTTGGGGGTAATCTGGACAATTTCCGATGTAACCCACTTAAGTCCCTAAACTTATAACTCTATTGGGACATTATATACCCTATTATTCTAATCTTAACCACTTAGTAACTATCTCTAATTCTCTTTAAGTCTCTTGGGTAAAGGAAGGCTAGGGTTTCATCTAGAGAAAAAATTTGGGGCTTGGGGTTTCATCTAGAGGAGAAATTTGGGGCTTGTTTGAGTGATTTCTCTCCATCATCTTCATAATATATGGCATGTGCTCTTCCCTCATTGTTAGTTTCAACTAAAGGCATGTTTTATACAATATTTTCATGGCATGATTAGTGTATTATTTTTGGGTTTTCAAATATATGTTGTGTTTTTGGTATTAAATGCTTGGTTATTGGTTTCCCATGTTTTAATTATGTTTTTACATGCTTTAATTGTGGTTTGGAAAATTGGTTGCACGAGAATGATTACTTGGTAATTGGAATTAATTTTGGAAACATTATGCCCCCTATAAATATGTGATAAAATGCCTATAATAATGCTTTTACTATATTGTTATACTATTAATGGAACTATTGCATGGTATTGATTGGTAATTGAACCCTAAATGGTATAAATGATTTAAATTTTTTGGAATGGTTAAATAGTAAGGTATGAGGGTCATGGTTATGGTTAATTAAACTTTCTTATGGGGTACAAGGAATACCCCAAGTATAAATAATAATGGAACACTTGTGGGGTACATGTAAATCCTCCAAGTTAACTTGATAAGGTGATTTAGGTGTACATGGGAATCCCTTTACATAAAAAGGTTGGCTATGGATATTTTTTGCAAGCTATAGTCGGTATAATGATACCACTACTCATAGCCTTAGTTAATAATAATGGTATGATGGTTAAGTTTGTTGGAAATGGTTTTAACTAGGAAATAATGGCGGGGTGTGATAGCTAACCATGAAGATGCGAGTCAAATGGGCGAACACTTGAAACTCATTTTTGCCGACATGAGGATTTGTCATAGCGACCATATATAATACTATGAGGTACGTGATAATTCTCTAAGTACAATGTACATATGTATCATGAAGAGCGAAGGGTACTCGAGAATCCCCTACTCATATGGTATCTCGAGTTTGTGAGGCTACATGTATCGGGGCCCACTCAGGGGGTTACACTAGACCGATATAGCCTGTGGGTCATTCTAGGATGGTTAAGCTACACATACCCAGATTAATTGTTTTAAAGACATGCTAAACCCAGTTCCTTTTCTCGGCATAGTTATATATATATATGTATGGTTGTGTGCATATGGTTGGTTTACTTGGTTTTACTTGATGGCATCATTTTATCCTTATCCTTAGTTCATGCTAGCTTTCACCCACTATCCTATTTTTAGGCAGCTATATCCCCACATAATGCAAGAATTGGCCATTCTACTCTTCTTGCATAGTAATTGGATCTCGGGATCAACTCAGTTTGATTGAATTAGTGCACTTCCATAATCCAAAAACCTCTATTTCATATCATGGACATCTTTACATACTTTGGTTATTTTATAGATATTATTTTTGGCTATAGTTGGGGGCATGTCCTAATCGGATGTTGTTTTTCTTTTCATTATAAGCTTGTGTGACTACTATGGGTTAAATAGGCAAGATCAGTATTGGTGTCATCCTTAGTATTGACATTAGTATTGGGGATAACACCATTGCATTGTATTTATGATTGTTCCATCCTCTTTTGTTTTGGATTATATATTTATATTGGAATTTATTTGGTTCACAATTTGGTTCGATAATAGTTATTGGTTGGGTAATAGATGGTTGGACATATTTGGGTTAGTTATGATTATAGACCTATCCTAGAGTCTTAATTATGCTTACACACTATCTTGTTATACGTTCGGAATTCACTTGATTTAGGGTATGTATTTGGATAGTTAGGTTAGGTATTGGGGGTGGTCCCCAATCCTGGTTGGACTTGGGATGCCTATTAGGACAAGGACCCAGGTCGGGTCTGGTTAAGTTGGGATCAGATCTTTAGGTTCATCGTTAATTGAGAGTCCACAAGCCATGTTGAGTAGAGTCTGTTTTAAGGGTACGTTGAGCACCACGCTCATAAAAGAGAGGATACAAGGCATTTAGGAATGTTTCACTTTCTTGGTATTTTATTTTCAAGCTTCGAATCTAAGTCCTGGAATCTTCTGTAATCCTAGTTTGTTCATTTTTCAGATCATGCCTCGACGATCTGAGACGCAGGGTAACTCTTCTGTCCTAACTGGGGACAATTTTAAAGAGACACGTATTACTCAAGAGATCCATACTCGGTCTAGGGGTACAGTCCCTGATATTTCTGGATGTCCACCAATTGCTACTAGTCCACCTTTGGGTGCGGTGACTAATATAGAATTTTGTCAATTGATTCATGTAATTGCTTAGTGAGTTGTTGCTAAGGCTGAGTGGGATATATCTGGTGTCTAATTTGGTGAGGCTACTAGGGTTTTCTAGTTTATAAAGATAAATTCTCTTACTTTTACTAGTGTGAAGGTGGAGGAGGATCCTTAGGGTTTCTTGGATGAAAAGTAGAAAATTTTAGGGTAATGCAAGCCATGAATATTAAAGGGGTGAATTTTGCTGCTTACTAGCTTAAGGATGTGGCATACCAAAGGTACATAGAATGGGATAGGGTAAGAGGTAATGTTGAGGAGTAGACTTTGTAGGATACTTTCTCTAACATTTTTCTAGACCATTTCTTTCCTCAGGCGTTGAGGGAATCAAAGGGGAAGAATTTGACAATCTGAGACAGGGGAATGTCTCCCAAGGAATATGCCTTGAAATTTTATTAGCTTTCAATTTATGCTCTGAAATTAGTGTTTGGTATGAGGGCTAGGTTGAGAAATTTCACTTCTAGACTGCCTCAACATTTGATCCTTAAAAGAAAGATTGCAATGCAGATAAAGGATATGGATATTTTTAGGTTAGTGGTTTATATGCATTAGGTGGAAGAAGAAAAAAGGAAGCATACTTAGCATAGGGAAAGGTAGGGTAAGAATTTTAGGTCATCTGAACAAGGTTGTGCTCTATAATAAGGTGGTCGTGATAGCGGTAAGTGGCCAAAAAAGAAATGGGAGAGTTCTGGTTCTTTCTCTAGAACTAGTGCTCCTTACTTAAAATAGTCGGGTGATAGGCATCAATAGAGAAGTGATAATTTCTAGGCATAGGGTGCCTAATCTCAGGCTAGTGGGGCACAGTTGGCTTCATCATGCCCTCTTTGTCGATTTTGTGGTAGGTTACATAGGGGCTTTTGTGATGAGGAGAGGGACAGATGTTTCAAGTATGGTCAGCTAGACCATATGCTCAAAAATTATCCAGTTGGTAAGGGTTCTTCGAGAGCAACTAAGGCTCCATTTTCTTTATCTTCTTATCTACATCAAAGGGTGTTGTTTTTGCATCTATTTCTGTGTCTGGTACCTGCACAGGTTAGAATAGGTTATATGTTTTTGCTACTCGGTAGGAATCTGAGGCTTCACTTGATGTCGTTACTAGTATGTTACAACTCTTTTCATGTGATGTGTATTGCTTGCTTGATTTGGGGTCCACTCTTTCTTATGTGACCATATTTATAACTGTGTATTTTGGTTTTGATCCCAAGGTTATTTTGGATCCTTTTTCTATTTCAACCCCAGTAAGAGACTTTGTGGTTTCTAAGAGGTTCTATAGGGGGGGTGTGGTATCTGTTGGTAGTAGAAAGATTTTAGTGGATTTGTTTTAACTTGATATAGTGGATTTTGATGTTTTTCTAGGAATGGATTAGTTACGCTCTTGTTACTCATCCTTAGATTGTCGGACCCATAAGGTTGTCTTTAGATTTGAATCAGTTATTGAGTGTAAGGGTGGTTCCCTAGCTCCTAAGGGGAGGTTTATTTCTTATCTTAGAGATCAGAGGTTAATCTCTAAAAGGTGTCTCTATCATCTGGTCTGGGTTAAGGATTCTAACTTGAAAGGTCCTTCTTTACATTCGGTTTCGATGGTAAATGAATTTTTTAAGGTCTTTCCTGATTATCTTCCTAGTGTTCCTAAGGGTAGAGAGATTGAGTTTGACATTGATTTGGTTCTAGACACTCATCCAATATCTATTCCTCCTTATAAAATGGCTCCGACTGAGTTATTAGAACTCAAGAATCAACTTAGGATCTTTTAGATAAGGGTTATATCTATCCTAGTGTATCCACATGGGGTACACCGGTGTTATTCGTGTAAAAGAAGGATGGTTCTCTTCGAATGTGCATTGATTATCGACAATTGAATAAGGTAACGATTAAGAACAAGTATCCTCTCCCAAGGATAAATGACTTATTTGATCAGTTGCAAGGTGCCAAATTCTTTTCTATGATAGATCTTTGTTCTGGGTATCATCAACATAAGATTAGGGAGGTGTATATCCCTAAGATGAGTTTCCGTACTCGGTATGGGCACTTTGAGTTCCTTGTGATGTCATTCGGTTTGAATAATTCCCTAACAATATTTATGGATTTGATGAACGGGGTTTTTGGGTAATTTATGGATCTTTTTGTCATTATGTTCATTGATGTCATCTTGGTGTATTCTAAAAGTGAGGTGGATCATGCTAATCACCTTCGTGTTGTAATGTAGACCTTGAAAGAGCAGTAATTGTATCCAAAGTCTCTAAGTATGGGTTTTAGTTGAATGATGTGACATTTCTTGGTCATATTATTTCTAGTAAGGGGATCATGATGGATCTACAAAAGGTGGCCATGGTTAAGAGATGGCCTAGACCCACGACTCCAACTGATATTCGGTGCTTCTTGGGTTTGGCTAGGTATTATAGGCGGTTCATGGAAGGTTTTTTTACGATAACAAAAGGTAAAGTTTTCTTAGTCGGATACTTTTGAGGTGAGTTTTGATAAGCTAAAGGATAAGCTAAGTTCGTCTTCGGTTTTGACATTACGTAAAGGTAATGAGGGGTTTTTTGTTTATTGTGATGCATCTCGGGTGGGACTTGGTTGCATTTTGATGCAGCATGGGAAGGTGATTGTCTATGCTTCCAGGCAATTGAAGGTATATTAGAGGAATTATCCTATTCATGATTTGGAGATTTTGGCGGTGTTTTTTTCTTTGAAAATCTAGAGGCATTATTTGTATGGAGTGTATATAGATAGCTTTTCTGATCATAAACGTCTACAGTATGTGTTCACTCAGAAGGAGATAAATCTTAGGCAGCGGAGATGGTTCGATCGTCTAAAGGACTATGACATGAGTCTTCACTACTACCCAAGTAAAGCTAACATGGTTGCTGATGCTCTTAGTAGGATGTCCATGAGGATTTTATCTAATGTGGATAAGGAGAAGCTGGAATTGGTGAAGGATATTCACAATTGGCTAATATTTAGGTTGGTCTCTTAGACTCTAATGATGGTGGTGTTATTGTACAAGAAGTGGTTCGGTCATCTCTTTTTGTGCAGAGATCAAGGAGAAGCAAATGCTAGATCATATCATGATGAAAATCAAGAGTGGTATAGTGGGAAAACAGTGATGGTGTTCAAGATCAGTGGTGATGGTACCTTGAGGTACTAAGGGCGGTTATGTGTTCCTGACGTCGATGGTTTGCGATAAATAAATTTGGCTGAGACGCATGAATCGTTCTATCTTGTTCATCCCAGTTTGACAAAAATGTAGCATAATATCAAGGAAATGTATTGGTGGAATGGTATAAAAAGGGATGTCGCTGATTTTGTGGCTAAATACATGGAGTGCCAACAAGTAAAAGTTGAGCACAATAGACCTGGTGGGTTATACTAGGAAATTGAATTGCCTAAATGGAAATGGGAAGTAATCAATATGGATTTTGTTACTTGTCTTCCTCCATCTATGAATCAATTTGATTTGATTTGGGTCATCGTGGATAGGATAACCAAGTCTGCTCACTTCTTCCCGGAGTGGACTAACTCACTTCTGGCAGTTTTTTTCAGAAGAGGTTGGGTACAAAGGTTAGTCTGAGTACTGCTTTTCATCCGCAGATGGATGGGAAAGCAAAAAGGACCATTCAGACATTTGCGGACATGCGTGTTGCGTGTGTGATTGATAATGGTGGCAATTTCATTGAGCATCTATGTTTGCTAGATTTTTTTGATAATAATAGCTATCATTCTAGCATTGGGATGGCCCCTTTTGAGGCATTGTATGGTAGGATGTGTAGATCTCCTATTGGGAGGTTTGAACTTGTCGAAATGGATATGTTCCGTCTGGACTTGGTCAATCAGATGATGGAATAGGTGAAGCTGATTCGGGATAAGGTTAAGGCTACCCAAAGTCGACAAAAGTCCTACGTAGATGGAAGGAATAGAGACTTGGAGTTCGAGGTTGGGGATAAGGTATCACGACCCAAACTAGGGCCTAGCCGTGACGGACATCCCGAACCATGAAGGCTTGGGCGTCCTACTCTATTTGGTAATCATGAACAACATTCATATAATAAAAAAAGATGTGGAATATATAATCTGATACGGAAACATGGTCATAGTCTGATTAAGTTTAACAATAAGGAATGAAATCCAAAAATCACTAATAACATCTAGAACAGTCAGTGAAATCTCTACTACATGATCTAAAGATAACTGTCTGAAAAGATAGGACAAGGCCCCCAGTAGACCAAACCAATGGAATAACATATTCTGAAATAACAGGCCTTCTGGAACAAAGAAGGCTCACCACTGAACAGATCACTTCTCTCTGAACACTCTACCGATTAGCCGAACGCTTGAACTAAAACTTCGAACCTGGGAGGTAGGGGGTCAATACAAATGTACTGGTACGCAGAGAAAATCCAAAATAATAATTTATATTCAACATATATGAGAGCAATTTAAAACAGTTCATAAACATATCATATAATAAGAAATCTCATGGGCATTACTGAAAGACTCTGAAAGAAAATCATTTGAACTCTGAGACATTCTTTGTTTTACTTCTGTGCTAGGTGTTATACCCTACAACTCTGAAATTCCATGGGCTATAATGGAATCCGCCATTGACTCAGCGGGGAAGCCTCTGACCCAAGTGTGCCACAAGGGTTGGAGTCTCTGACTCTGCTACGCCACACGGCCGTCGCCAATGTAAAAATAACATACCCGGATAGGTAAATCACGATTTTAGGCTAAGAGTTACTTGAACTCAAGGATTCTTCGGGTAACCACCTAACCATCTTTAAGCCCATTTTTAACTCTTTAAAACATGCATTCTCTGAAAATATATTTTGAATACATACTCTGTTATGGCATACATACTTATGGTGTCGTCATACCATTGGCTTGCAAGTCACATTCTCTGAGTCATTTATAGCAATTTATATCTTTGTTTACAAATCATTCAATTTAGGACCACCATATCAACAATTCTTTCAACAAACTCATGTAAAACCATGCGATTAATTCTCTTTATCAATGATTCAGTAAACAAATGTGGCCATGTTAAAAGTCTCAATCTCATGCAATTCTTTCTCTTTAATATCACATAGTTATATGACGAAACACCCTATCAACAAATTTAAAGTCATACTCAAGTATAAGGACATTGAGAAAACATCTTTCAAATCATAGAATATGCATTTCAACTCTTTTCCAATAAAACCATAAGCATTAATCCAATACAAGAGAGGGATTTCATAAATTTATGCACTCAAACAATCTTAAATCTCAAATCCCATACATATACGTGCACATGTAAATCAATTTAAGGGATAGGACCACAAGGTCAAAACAATAGTAACATTAAAACATTCGGAGTGCATAATTTAAAACATATATTCCAAAAACCCTTTGAAATTCATGCATACAATCTTAAAAATCATCCTCTAATGATTTTAAGCCCATGTAGTTTTTAGGATAAACCCCACGTACCTCAATTTAGAAATTTGATGGACGATTCTCGTAGCCTACGATTTGGGGATTCCAAATCTTCAATTAATCTTGAAAACCCATGGTTGAATCTTGAGTTATTTGGATTTTCTTGTTTGAAACCCTAAGGAGTGTTCTTGATTGTTTTTGATGAAAATATCAATAATGAGGTCATTTGGGATTAAAATCCCGTGTTTAAGCTGATAAGAAGGTGGAAAATACCTATTGTAGTCTTAATGAGATGGAATAAAAATATAACTGGGAGCCCAATTTCATGTGCCACCGCGACGTACCACAATCGTAGTGGCTCACTGAAAATTGACGAGTGGGATTTTAAGGTCACCACGACGCGGAGCCATCGCGTTGTCCCATTGGTTGGGACCTGAAACTTCAGCGCGATGCAACACAATCGCGCTATGCTACTGGAATTTGACAATGTCTAAATAGTCCCCCTCTGCGATGCGCCAAACACCAAAATGATAGTGTTTTACGACTAGAATTTCCCACATGATAAAATTTCGAAATTAGGGAAATTATATATGGTTTAAACTTTACTCACTTTGGAATTCAAAAATGAGACTAAGTTTCTTTGACACAATTTTAGTCATTTAACTCTAAGAGCATATTACCATGAGCTAACGCATGGACAATTTTTACGGGGTGTTACATTATCCCCCCTTGGGATCATTCATCCCTAAATGATGACGTGGAATACAAACAAGCACAATTTAAAGTATTCAAAGGACATAAAAAAAATAAGACAAGGATTGTACCTTCTATTTCTTCCTCCACCAGATCAAACAAGTCTGGGTATCTATCTCTCATTTCATTTTCTGATTCCCAAGTTGCTTCCTCAACTTTCTGATTTCTCCACAACACCTTAACCAACACTATCTCTTTGCTCCTCAACTTCTGAACTTGGCGATGTAAAATTCCAATAGGTTCCTCTTCATATGCTAATGAGTCTGTCACCTTGATCTCCTATACAGGCAATACTAGGGAATGGTCTCCAATGCATTTCTTCAGCATGGATACGTGGAATACCGAATGAACAGAGCCCAAACTTGCAGGCAACTCTATCTCATAAGCAACTCCCCTGTCCTTCTAAAAATCTGGTATGGCCCTATATAGCGAGGACTCAACTTACCTCTCTTCCCGAAGCACATGACTCCCTTCATAGGAGAAACTTTGAGAAACACCCAATCACTAACCTCAAACTCTAAGTCTCTTCTCCTAACATCGATGTATGACTTCTGCCAACTCTAGGCTATCTTAAGTCGTTCTCTAATAATTTACACGTCCTTTATTTCCTAATGAACAAGATCAGGCCTAAACAACTAAGTCTCACCCACTTCATACCACCCTATTTGAAACCTACATCTTCTTCCATACAATGCGTCAAAAGGAGCCATCTTAATAATGGCATAGTAACTGCTATTATATGCAAACTCTATCAATGGAAAGTGATCCACCCAACTCCCCTTTAAGTCAATTATGTAGGCCCTTAACATATCCTCAAGAGTCTGAAAGATGCACTCATCTTGCCCATCAGTCAGAGGGTGGAATAAAGTACTTAGGTTCAATTGGATACCTAAAACCCTCTGAAAAGACCTCCAAAACTATAAAAAGAATTACGTACCTCGGTCAGATATGATGGATACAGGTGCTCTATGAAAATGGACTATCTCCTCAATGTACAACTTGGCATAGTCATCTCCCGAATAGTTTCTTCTGACAGGCAGAAAGTGGGCTGACTTGTTTAGTCGATCAACAATTACCCAAATTGAGTCATACTAGCTTTGGGACCTCAAAAGTCCTGTGATGAATTCCATATTGATCATCTCCCATTTCCACAAAGGCAAGGCTATCTCTTGGGAAGTATCAATTTGCCTCATATGCTTTACTTTCACTTGTTGACAATTTAAACACTTGGTAACAAAATTCGCCATATCACAGTACATATTATTCCACCAGTAAATAGCTTTCAGATCATGATAGATCTTAGTAGAGCCTGGTGAACAACATACCTCAAAGTGTGAGCTTCATCAAGGATCCTCTTTTATAACTCATCTATATCTGGTGCACATAGTCTGCCCTGATATCTCAAAACTCCATTACCACCAATTTAAAAGAAATCACCTTCGGTTGACCTACATCCTTTTTGACCTATATCAATATGGGATCTTCAACCTGCTTCTCTTTAACTTCAGCACAAAAGGAAGATTTAGCTACCTCTTGAAGAACCACTCCCCCATATTCAGAATCTAAGAGTTGCCCTCCTAGATTTATAACTCAGTGAATATCCTTCACCATCTCCCTCTTTCCTTTTTCAACATGTGAAAGACTAACCATAGATAACCTACTTAGGGCATCGGCTACCACATTTTCCTTGCCTAGATGGTAGTGCAGGCTCATATCATAATTCTTTAAAAGTTCCAACCAACATTGTTGCCGGAGGTTTAATTCTTTTTGTCAGAAAACATACTGTAAACTCTTATGGTTAGTAAAGCTATCAACATGTACCCCATAGAGATAATGCTACAAGATTTTGAGTGCAAACACCACAGCCGCTAACTCTAAGTCATGGGTGAGGTAATTTCGCTCATGCAATTTTAACTGCCTAGACTCATAAGCCACCAGTTTACCATACTGCATAAGTACACACCCAAGTCGCACACAAGATGCATCACATTACACAATAAACCCTTCTGTATCTTCCAGAAGAGTCAAAACAGGAGCAGTTGTCAACTTATCTTTTAACTTCTCAAAACTATTCTCACATGAGTCAGACTACACGAACTTTACCTTTTTCTGAGTCAACTTAGTAAGTGGTGCAACTATGGAAGAAAAACTCTCAACAAATCTTTTGTAATACCCTGCCAAACCCAAGAAGCTCCGAATATCGATTGGAGTCATGGGTCTGGGCCATTTTCTCACTGCCTGAATCTTATGGGGATCAACCTTAATCCCTTCACTAGACACGATATGCCCCAAAAAAGCAATAGAATTAAGCCAGAATTTGCACTTGGAAAATTTTACATACAACTCATGATCTTTGAGAGTTTGAATGATAATTCAGAGGTGATTGGCATGGTCCTCCTCACTGTTTGAATAAATCAGAATATCATCAATGAAAACTATAACAAATAGATATAGAAACTGATGGAACATCCTATTCATAAGGTCCATAAAAGCCGCAGATGCGTTAGTCAACCCAAAGGACATAACTAAGAATTCATAATGACCATATCGGGTTCAGAAAGCTATTTTTGGAATATCTGACTCTCTAACCTTCAATTGATGGTATCCCAAACGAAGGTCTATTTTTGAAAAATAATTAGCACCCTGAAGGTGGTCAAAAAGATTATCAATTATCGAAAGAGGATATTTATTTTTAACAGTGACCTTATTCAGCTGACGGTAATCTATTCACAAATATAGGGAACCATATTTTTTTCACACGAAGAGTACAGGTGTACCCCAGGGAGAAATACTAGGATGGGTAAAACCTTTATCTAGAAGATCTGCTAGCAACTCTTTCAACTCTTTCAACTCTAAAGGAGTCATTCTATATGGTAGAATAGAGATGGGATGTGTATCATGCCATAAATCAATGACAAAATCTATCTCCCTATCAGGTGGTATTCCTGGGAGATCACCTAGAAAAGCTTTTGGGAACTTATTCACGACAGGGACGGACTGAAGATAAGGGCTTTTGGTATTCGGATCTTTAACCCAAATAAGATGACACAAATAGCCCTTAGAAATGAGTTTACGGGCTCTGAGATGAGAGATGAACTTCCCTCTAGGTGCTAAAGAATGTCCCTCCCATTCTACTGCTGGTTTAGTTGGGAAAGACGAATTAACCTTTTGGGTTCTACAATTTAGTGTGGCATAGCACGAATGAACCCAATTCATCCCTAAGATAGCATGAAAATCAACCATGTCTAAGTCTACGAGGTTTGTCGTAGTATCCTGCCCACAAACATTCACCACATAATTTTTATACACCCTCCTAGCTATAACAGAGTCTCCCACCAGAGTGGAAACAGAAAAAGGTTCAGCAATTACATCGAGCTCAAACCTAAAACCAACAGCCACATAAGGGGTCACGTAGGACAAGGAAGACCCAGGATCACGTAACACATAAACATCATGGGAAAATATTTACAACGTACCAATAACTATATCCAGTGAGGCCTCTATCTCTTGGCGGTAGGTCAAGGCGTATAATCGGTTGTGGCCATTTTCGATGGCTGAAGTGGCACCCTTCTGAGGTGGTGGTGGGGTAAAAGAATTAGCCTATGACTTGGCTCCACCAATATTAACTTTGCTGCCAGACATTATCTCTGGATATGGCCTAGATGGATGCACGAATAACACACCATTGCACCAAACTAACATCTTTCTAGATGATTCCTCCCATATTTCTCATAGCTCGGGTATGTCCGAGAGGTCTGAGCTACACTTCCTTGAGACTGTGTACCCTGCATCCTTGGCCCCTGCCTACACTGAAATCCTAAGTGTGCTATCTAGCTAGGGCTCTGGTCACCGGGGCACTGGCTGTAGACTGCGCATTACCCTAATTTTTCTTCTTCATCCATTTGTTACCCCAATTCGCACTCTGCTGCTGACTGTAGCTCTGGTCTGCTATTTTGGCTCTCTTTGCCTGTCTGTCCTTCTCTCTAGATTCAACAATTTTCCTTTTATTTTCCTCAACTTGCTGCATGTGGACTGATAGTCTGGCAAAATCTATGTCCCGGTTCAACATTGCTATCTGACATTCAAGTACTAAGTCACCGGATGCAAATTTTCTCATTCGGGCTCTCATATTACTAGTCATCTCTGGAGCATAACTGCCTAGTTGGTTGAACCTCAGAGTGTACTCCTGGACACTCATCTTACCCTGTTTTAGATTCATAAACTCTTTGTCTTTGGCCTCCCTTAGATCAAGAGGAAAGAATAAATCAAGGAAAGTTTCCACGAACTTGGCCCAAACTTTGGGCTCAACATGCTCACTCTTTGAATCTTCCCACTCATTATACCATTGGTTTGCTACATCCTTAAGCTGGTAAGATGCTAGCTAAACCACCTCTACCTCATCTACATGCATCACCCTAAAGATCTTCTCTATCTCATCCACAAACTCCTATGGATCCTTTTTCTACCTTGGTACCAGTAAACTTGGGTGGGTTCAACCTCACGAACTGGCCCACTCTTGTAGCCTTAGATGTAACAGATGCAAACACAATATATTCCGATCGTTGAGTATTTGTGGCTACCATCTTAGCAAGCATGTGTCTGAATTCTACATTAGAAACCTCTCTCCCGTGAGGTAGAGTGCGGTTAGTCCCCGTCCGGGGAGCTTTGGGTGCCCTAGGTAGGATGGCATCACTCTCCAAAGTCTGAGCTCTATTTTGGGTCCTCATCCCATGAGTGGGACAGACCTTATTTGTCTGTGTATTCTAATCGATAGTACAATGAGGAGGCGTGATTGCTTTTCTGAAATACAAGAGATCATCGATTAGGGGACAACTCAGATTCTGAAGCATGAACTAAACTACAAAGAAGAGAAACATTCCTAAACACCTAGTAGTCTCCTTTTTATAAGTATGGCGCTCTACACAACCATAAACAAGATTCTACCCGACGTGATTTCGCAAACACCCTAGGACCATAAACCGTGCTCTGATACCAAGTTTGCACGACCCGAACTAGGGCCTGGCCATGACAGACATCCCAAACCATGAAGGACCTGGCATCCTTCTTTATATGTTAATCATGCACAACATTCATATAATAAAAAAACATGCGGAATATATAATCTGATACGGAAACATGGTCATACTATGGATTAAGTTTAACAATAAGGAATGAAATTCAAGAATCACTAACTTCTGGAACAGTCTGCGAAATCTCTACTACATGATCTAAAGACAGCTATCTGAAAATCTTGGACAAGGCACCAAGTAGACGAAACCAACGTAATAACGTAATCTAAAATAACAGGCCTTTTGGAACAAAAAATACTCACCACTAAACAGATCACTTCTCTCTAGAATACTCTACTGATTAGCTAACCCTTTAATTGAGCCTCCAAACTTGGGAGGTAGGGGGTCAATACAGATGTATTGGTACGCAGAGCAAATCCAAAATAATAATTTATATTCAACATATATGAGAGCAATTTAAAACAGTGCATAAACATATCATATAGTAAGAAATTTCATTGGCATTTCGGAAAGACTTTAAAAGAAAATCATCTGAACTTTGATACATTCTTTGTTTTACATCTGCGCTAGGTGGTATATCCTACAACTCTGAAATTCCATGGGCTATATGAAATCGGTCATTGACTTGGTGGGGAAGCCTCCAACCCAAGTGTGCCTCAAGGGTTGGAGTCTCTAACTCTGCTACGCCATACGGCCATCGCCAACGTAAAAGTAACATACCTGGATCGGCAAATCACGATTTTAGGCTAAGAGTTACTTGAAATCAAGCCTTTTTGGGGTAATCACCTAACCCTCTTTAAGCCCATTTTTAACTCTTTAAAACATGCATTTTCTGACCATCGTGACCCACCAATCGCGGTCGCTCATTGGAAATTGATGAGTGGGATTCTTAAGGTCACCACGATGTGGAGCCTTCACATTATCCCACTAGTTGGGACCTGAAACTTCAGCGCAATGTGCCACAATCACGCTATGCTACTGAAATTTGATAATTTCTAAATAGGCCCCCTTCGCGACGCGCCAAGCACCAAAATGATGGTGTTTTACGACTAGAACTTAAATTAGCCATAACTTCTTACCCAGGTATTGGATTTGAGCGAATCTTATATCGACAGAAATATCATTCAATTTTTCACATGATGAAAAGTTGAAATTAGAGAAATTATATATGGTTTAAACTTTACTCACTTTGGAAGTCAAAAATAAGGCTAAGTTTCTTTGACACAATTCTAGTCATTTAACTCTAAGAGCATATTACCATGAGCTAAAGCATGGAAAATTTTTGTGGGGTGTTACATAAGGTATTCCTAAAGGTATCTCCCATGAATGGAGTGATGTGGTTCGGTAAAAAGGTAAAGCTCAGTCCCCGGTATGTTGGTCCTTATGCGGTTGCGCTGAGGGTTGTTAATGTGGCATATGAATTATAGTTTCCTTCTAGTTTGACCTCCATTCATCTGGTATTTCATGTCTCTATATAAACCAAATAGGGTGAATTATGTGTATTTCTATCCTAAATGCAAATCATAACTTCAATTCCTTGAATAATAATGATCCCATCCCATGTATCCCATGTTCTATTTATCGTTCCTTCTTCCAAGTTCATAATAGAATAATGCATTTATTATAATAGTCGTGAATCTGTAGAACAGTTAAAAAAAGGATACATGAATAACCAATAATGATAATAACATAAACCAACTTAATTACAAGAAAAATTAATCTTGTTCTTGGCCTTAACCCTAGATGAGTATGTTTAAGCACTCATGGAATTAAAAAGAATCATAGTTACTGAATTCATGTAAAAATCCAAAAGTAAAATATAGGTAGGAATAAAAACCCAAATATAATTCTACTAAAGTGTAGTCCAATCCCTAAAGGTCTTCCAAGCTATTTATAAAAGAGTCGGGTGTCCTATTTATACTTGGAACAAGTTGGCCAATTTTAACTTGCCACTATGCCACACCCCTATCCTGGTGCCTAGGAAGTGTGGTATGCCAATAACATGGAGTAACACTAGAATTGAAAATTTGGTTTGAAATTAAGGGCGTGGCACACCCTTATAACAGTATCTAGGTAGCACGGCATGCTCCTAAGCCCAAAAGTTCCAGCTTTGGTCATACTTTATTTCATACGTTTGGTATTTTGTTCCTTGCTTCGTGGTTGCTTTTCGACTTCAATTTCAGCTTATAAATCATATCATTATCATATTTATCATCTCACCAAGCCTCTTATAACATAAAACACCATGGATTAGAGCTCACAACACACTAGAATCAAACAAGACAAACTAGAATAGCACATAGCTCAATCTATTAGTCTTCTAGTTTAAACTCTTATTTGAACGTTTTGATTCCAAAATTGTTTGGAGCACACTTTAAACATTATAAACATTTAAAGTAACACCTATATTATAATTTATACTAATATTCACTCATTATTCACACAAGAAGTCCTCAGAACTAGGCTAATTAATGCTAGATAACAACACTTAAGTGCATAAATCCACCTAAGATCACCACTCCACACTTAAAGCCTTGTTCATACTCAAAAAACTCTCTAAATTAATGATCATGTAGGTAAGACTTCACATTACTACTACAACAAGAAATAAACTCAAGATAGCACTACGATGACTATACAGATTGCAAACCTTACACTAAGCATGTATTATACAATTGAAAGCTCGTGAAAATTAATTTAAAATCTCTTGGCCTTAAGAATTGAATCCAGCAAGTTGGAAAACTTATGAATATTACCCAATCAAAGAGATCCTATAAGTCACCTAACCATCATCAAACATGTACCTTCACTTTAAAAGAGTTACCCATAGTTACTCACACAGATGCAATATACCACAAGAATAAAAGAATGGGTATAAAAATCAAGTTACGCCCATTCTCCCAAAGAATTCTCATGTCATGAACCATAGGTTTTCCCTTAGTGTAATACATTACTAATATTAGAATATTAAGTCTTAAGATCAAATAAGACTTCAAGGGTTGTAATATAGGATAAGGGATGGGTAGGAACTATTCTAGCCAGTAATAGTGACTATCTTCCCTAAGAGATTTAATGCATAACATTATACAGTGAACTCTTCACTAAATAACCAAACTTCCACCATCTCTACCTACATACATCTCCATTGTTTTGCCCAATCTTTTAAAATGGAGTATTCTCAATCAATACATGATTCAATCTTTCTCTTTAAATTACATTACTTCCACCCACAACATACAAACTTTTTCAACACCACTAAATACTACTATGGGGATTCACTTTCACTTTTTTTTTAATTTATCACTCCTCGACCATATTAAATTTTCATTAAAGCGCTTAAGGGATTTGGATCAAATTACGATCAATGAAAGAAAGGGAACAAGCTATATATGAGGCTAATAAAAAAATAGGCTAAAGCTCAATAGGGCTAACTAGGATTATACATCAGGGTGTATAAAAAGAGGTATAAATATAGCTATCAAAGAAATGCCTATATCATCTCCAAAACTCACTTTCTTTATTTTGCCTTACACATATTCCAGGCAAGTTCTACACATAAAAATACAACAAGGAATATAATAAAACCTCACATCACACATGGCACATACTCAAGTCAAGTAGGATCATCATAGACTCTAAACCAAGCAATAGCATGAATTCAAAATTAAGCCAACATTGCACAAGAGTCACAAACATAAGCATAGGAGTCTATTAGTTATTCAACACAATTAACATTCCTAATAGTCAAAACTAACTTGCATCATGCAATCATACATATTAGCTAGAAAGAACACCTCACTTATTCCTAACACAAAAATTTTAAAATTTACCCCTGAAAAAGAAAAAAAAAAGAAAATTGTGGGTTCAAAGTGTGCTCCCATGGAAAAAAAATCAAAAAAAACAACCAAGAGGTGGGTAAAGTGTGCTTTTCCTACTAGAATGACACTAACAATTACTAAACAAACAAAGAGAAAATCCTTTTGTAATTTTTTCAAATTTAGGTAAAAACTAGAAAACAACTTCTATCTCATCACTTCACCCTAAACCATGGGAAGATTCCCCACCCCACACTTAAAAATACACTTTATCCCCAAAGTATAATTAAAATTAAGGACAAAAATAATCTTTGAAGCCTCTAGGCCTAGGTAGTAGCATCTTTACCCTCAATGAGGCTGGGCGGACCCCATACCCAGTGTTTGTCATGCTTTTTAGCTCAGATTTCTGGTACTCTGACTTCCCTTTAACCTGTAACTCAATGAAAACAAAAACAAAAAAAAAATTAAAATATGAAAATAACCACCTACCTTAAATTGGGTTGCCTCCCAAGAAGAACTTGATTTAGTGTCGCGACACGACCCACATCACTACATCTACATCATAGTTCTTCTTCATTTTTCCTCTTACTTAGAGGCCATTTTCTCACTCTTTTCAGACCTCTTAAGTGTGTCGTATTAAGGTCATCATCTTTTTCATTATTTACATTTTTAGGATCTTCTTTCAACTTCACTAGTTTGGGCATAATTAGTGGTTTGGGAAACTCCATGAGACTGTCTAAAAAGGTCCTTTATGACGAGCTCTCCACCACCCTTTGTTCATCCCTTTCAAAAATATTTATAATGTGAAGGTGGATTGAGTGTCTTATATATTTTGAAGACCACCTCTTCCTCATCCAATTGCACCCTCTTAAACATCAATCAGTGCTCTTGCCATCACTAAGAATGAATGTCCTACTAAGATAGCATCTTGGCATCTGCATCATAATCAAGAACAATAAAGTTAGTTTTGATAAAAAACTTACCAACCTTAAATAAAACGTTCTCAATGATCCCTTTAGGATGAACACTGGTTCTATTTGCTATTTGTAGCACCACAGAGAATGACCTCAGCTAACCCAAACCCTGAGTACTAAACAACGATGGAGGCAACAAGTTTATTCTATCCCTTAAATTACTTAGAGCATAGAGCACATCATTATCACTAATTTGTATGGGGAGGGTGAAACACCCTAAATCCTTCAAGTTTTAGGAATCATCCTTATCACTACTGAACTACACTGCTTAGAAGTGTCACTGTCATAATGTCCTGTAACTTTGTTTTATTAGTCACCAGATCCTTTAAGTACTTAGCATACTTAGGCATACTCTGCAAAATATCTAACAAAGGAATATTAATGCAACATTCTCTAAATGTGTCAAAGAACTTCTTAAAGCAAACAACCTCCTAGGCCTTCTTGAGCATTTAAGGGAATGGTGGTGGTGTCCTTTTATGAACATACTCGTCTTCCTTGGTTTTTTGTAATCAAAATTTCCTAAATTTTTAGCATCTCCACTTTCAACTTGCTTTTTTTCTACCTATTGTGGGACTAACTCTGCTTCTACCTTCTTATTTTTTCTTTGAAAGATTGTTAATAAGATCTCTACCACTCCTCAAGGAGACTTCCATAACTTGTTTGTGTCACTTGGAAATCCATCGTGGGGCCTAGTATTCTGTGTCTGAGCTAGCCGCCACAACTATGCTGCTAAGTTTTTTTGAGCCAGTTTGTGATTCTTTATTTTAGCAGCTATCTGTTCTTGGTTGGACAGGATCCTCTTCAAGGTCTTCTCAATATTGCTAGCCTACATATTCTGTTGCAGCTGAAACTACTGAGCATGATTATTGCCCTATGTATTATTGGGCTAACACTACACTTGTGGTTTTAGACATTACCATAAGTACCTTTCTTTACATTGACCATAAAATTCATGAATTTTGAATTTGGTCGACACAAGTACGCAGAGTGACCACTGTTGCCACAAATCTTACATCAAGATAGGGTTTGATGAACTATATTTACCTAAGCCTGAGGTTGATTCACACCTAATTTGCTAAATTATGTCATCATTATATTTCAAAGAGCAGACAATTGGGTGGATAAGGTTGTTACACTATCAAATTCTATCATACCTATAAACTTCTTTACTATACCTTTAGAGATGTCATCATGCTAGTCATGATTTCCTAACGCAATGCAACTTAATAAGGTATAGAGCTCGTCATAGATTTTCTCAACACTTGACCACCTATAGCTAAATCTAACTAAACCTTTGCATTATGGTCAAGATCTTCAACAAAGATGTGAACCAATACCTTATTGGACTACTAGTGATGTGGACTATTCTTAAGAAAAAAATTTAAACCTCTCCCAAGAATATAATAGATTCTCATCCAGTTTCTACTTAAAGCACAATATCTCATTGTGTAGCCTCACAGTAGAAGCAAATGAGGAATTTCCAGGCCAAGTCATCCCATATATTGATGGAACTGGCTGGCTCTTTGTTAAACCACTTCTTTACTTCCCCCAAAAGTAAGAAGGGGAATAAAGTGAGCCTTACGTAATCCATATAGAATCCAATGGGGATGACTGTGTCACTGGTCTCTAAGAAGTTCTGCAAATGAACTTGTAGATGCCTATGTGATAAGCTAGTAAATTGTCCACTACTGTGCAAAAGTTGCAGCGCAAAAGTTGCACCATATTCTCCTTCAACTCAAATCTACCTTCAAGAACTAATTTGCGGATAATAGAGGTAATATTAGTTGTCAGTGAGATTGCCACTTTATGTACAATCCTATGGGCTGGTGGATCTTCATCCATAGGTGTAGGAATATCTTCCTCTTGCTGAATTTGCACTATTTGATGGAGAAGTACTACTTCTCATCTAAACTATTGTAAGCATTGCTTGGGTTTGGGATATGGATCGACTAACTCTCTTTCCCTTGCTAGGTTACTGGTTTTTTATACCTAAACCTACAAATTCATTAGCTAAGATCAAGTTGTTAGCACGTAAGAAATTAAAAAACAAAACTAAAGCTAAGACAGTTACCAATTTACAAGTCCCCAATAACAACACCAAAAACTTGTTGTGCCTAAGCACACATGCAAATATATGTAATGCACCAAGTATTAAAATGGACTTGATAAGACAATTATTGATCCCATAGGGACTTGTGTTAAACAAATGTCCTATTCTATCCTTACTATGAATTTTAAACGTGTGCTAAAGTAACCAACAATGTTGAGAAATTAAAACTAAATGTAAAAGTAAACAATTAGGTAAAGTAAAGTTCTTGGACAATAATGGATAGAAACCAAGGATTAAGGAACTATTAAGAATCCTACTTAGCTATGTAACTTTATTGGTTTTGTTAAGTAGCTTGGTTGTTGGTTCTCGTGGTTGATTCATATGTAGGGTGATAGCTTTAATTAACTCAATTGGATTATTACATCCCCACTCAATGATGTAGTTGTAATTTCCATATTAAGTAAAAGATTAGAGGTTGGAAAACCATGATCATGCAATTAACCCTAAGAATCAACAACCAAGATAAGCAAATTAACGAATGAAATTCAATAACATAGTATGATTGTTCGAAGTATTTTAACCTTGGGTTTTTCTCGATTTATTGTTCCAAGTATTTTTATTTACGCATTGTTATTTTAATTTACAAAATTTCCAAACTCTCTTTTTGGTTACTCCTGCACTAAATTAATCTAAACTATAAACTAGAATTAAATCATTGTTAAATCAAGTTTCTATGGATTGATATTAGGCTTTCTTGAAGGCCACTATGTTACTTGATAAGACCACGTACACATATGTGTGCGTTTGGGCACTGTCAAGTTTTTGGCACCATTGTCGGTGACTTGTTATTTGGAAATTGTTTATTTTAGTTTTACTTTTAGGTTTATTTGGTGTTTTTATGCTTAGTCTCAGTTTTGTTATTGCAGGAAATAGGTTTTTAGGTTGATAAGCTGGCAAGGGAATAGGAGTTAGTAGAACTGAGCTTTGAACCCGAGCAAGAGTTTCACCAACATAGGAGAGAAGTAATCCTTCAACCCAAAATTCCTCAAATCAAAGAAGCCCAAGAGAATACTGCTCCAATGGCTAAAGAAAAACCAGCCAAAAGGAGAACTAGGGAAATGGCAGTCCAACTTCCGATGAACTTGACTTCTCCAATTCAAAGACCGACAGCTGGGGAGAATTTTGAGTTGAAACATAATATGGTGCAGTTTTTTATTAAAAGTGGACAATTTACAGGGCTTTCACATGAGGATACACAAGTCTACTTGCAGATCTTCATTGAGCTTACTGATATATTCACTCCAACTAGGGTGAATCCAGATTATGTGAGGCTAACACTGTTTCCCCATTCACTTTAGGAGGAAGCTAAAAGGTGGTTGATTGAGGATCCAACCAATTCAATTACATCGTAGGATGACTTAGCCAAAAAGTTCCTCATCAGATTCTTTCTATCGGGTAAGACTGCGAGAATTCACAGTAAAATAGTGAGCTTGAAGCAGAAGCCTGATGAAAACCTCTATTATACTTGGAACTTTTGAAGGCTCTTCTTCAGGAATTTTCACACCACTAATAGTCCAATGAGGTACTTTCTCATACTTTTGTAAAAGCTTTTGATCATAATGTGAAGATTTTGCTAGATTCAGCCACAGGTGGTCAAGCACTGGAGCTGACTTATAATGAGTTGTACACATTACTAAACCGTATAGTACAAAAAATTTAGAGTGGCATTAATATTCTAGAAGTTTCATGAAAAGAATTACAGGCATACTAGAGGTGGACTATTTCACAACCTTATCAGCACAGGTTTCTGCCTTACAAAATTTGATCAACCTATCTTTTAGCAGCATGAAGTTTGGAGCAGCACAACCTGCAGCCACAGTTAATACTATCCAAAAAGCTACAAGTTGGTGTTAGGTATGTAGATATAATGGTCATGTAGAGGCCATGTATGCATCAAATCCAGAATCTATGATGTATGTAGGTAATGATCAAAGCCTGTATTCTGGTAATTCCTACTACATGAAGTGGCAAACTCAGCCACCATATCAGCAATAGAATGCCCCAAGTTATAACCCTAGCCAAATCAGTTAACTAGTAATGTGGAGAAGATATTGAAGCAGATTATAACTAATCAGACACAGTTAACTGCAGACATAAAAATTCAACAAACAGCCACAAGAAGTTTACAGTTCCAAGTGGACCAATTATCATAGGCAATGAACACGCGACCTCAAGGTGGGTTGCTAGCAGATATAAAAATCCAAAGAGAGTCATAGAAATTACCTTGCAAATTAGCAAATAGCTTCAAGGAGAACCTCTAAAGGAAACAAAGGAGGTTGATTCTGATATAGTGACCAAAAAGTTTCTCGAAGAAGATGCTAAAAATTCAAGAAAGTCTAAGTACTTGAGATAAAAAGTTGCTAAACAAGAAGTGAAGAAGACACTTCCATTGCCCTTCCCTCAAAGGCATATAAAAGCGAAGGCGGATTCCCCATTCAAAAAGTTCATTGATACATTCAAAGAGTTTCATATTAACTTACCTTTGGTAGATGTTTTACAGTGTATGCCTAAGTATGCAAAGTACTTGAGGGATATGGTGATGAAAAAGGTGAGATTGTAAGATATGGGAGCAATAACACTCACAGAAGAGTGTAGTGTGGTAATGACACAAAAAATCCCTAAAAAATTGAAAGATCAAGGGAAATTTACTATCCCTATTCAAATTGGGAATAAAGCGGTCCATGCACTGAGTGACTTGGGGGCAAGCATAAACTTGATGCCCCAATCATTGTTTAAAACATTGGGCTTGGGAAAGCCTAAATTGACCATCGTGATTTTGCAGCTCGTAGACAGATCTATTAAATATACTGAAGGAGTAATAGAGGACGTCCTTATAAAGGTTGGTAAATTCATTATACCTATTGACATTTTTGTTCTTGATGTTAAGGCAAGCGAACAGGTACCAATCATCTTGGGGCGTCCATTCTTAGCAACTGGAGGAGCTTTGATTGATGTTAAAGAATACACGCTTAAAGTTAGGGTAGATGATAAAGAGGGGGTATTGATGCTTATAAAACACCTACAGTAAAACCCCAAATTAAAGATTTTTATGTGATAAATGTTATTGAAGGGGAAAAGTATGGGGTGGTTAGTCAACCAAAGACCTCTTCGGATTACTTGATTGAGAGGCCTAAGATAAAACCACTATTTCCCAATATGATAAAGGTTAAAGTTGAAAAAATTTTGACCTTGAGAGTGAAAACTCAAGAGGTAAAAATCGAATGAAAAAATGGCTCCTAAAAGGGAGTAAAAGAGTAAAGGAATATGGTTGAGTCGAGTTGGGTTGTGCCGCGACACTAAATCAGGCGCTGCTTGGGAGGTAACCTAAGCTAATAAGGTATGTTTTATTTTTAGTTTTTTTTAGTTTTTATTTCACGTATTTTTTATTTTAAGTGAGTCACAGGTTAATGGAAAATTTGAGTACCATAAACTTGAGCTAAAGAGAATGGCAAAGACAAAGTGTAGGGTCTCATGGATCTTTTTTATTTTTTGAAGATGCTACTAGCTAGGCCTAGAGGCCTCAGAGAGTATTTCTATATCTTAATTTAAAAGTTCACTATGGGAAAAAAACGTAGATTTTTAAGTGTGGGGAGGGGAAATTCTCAAATTTTGACTCAATTTAATTTTTTTAGGTTAGGAATAAGTGAGATAATCTTGTTGGTGCTATTATTGATTACATGATGCAAGGGTTTGTTTGTAAAAGCATGTTGATTGAGTGAATTGCTATTTTTTGAGACTCCTAGGCTCATGTTTGCGACTCTTGTACTTGTTGCCTTAAATTTGAATTTGTGTTATTGTTTGGTTATGATTCTATGACGATCCAATTTAGTTGAGCATATGCATGTGCGTGTGAGATTTTTGTATATTTTTAGTTGCATGTGATGTCTATAACTTTCACAGTGTGTATGTGAAGCGAAATAAAGGATGTGGGTTTAGGAGATGATATAGGCATTGCTTTGATAGCCTTGTTTTATACCTTTTATTTGTCCTACCCTTGTGCATTGTCTTAGATAAACCCCATTAAGCCTATAGCTTATTTTCTTTGGTATCCTCATATGTAGCCTAATTTGCTTCTTTGATAAACCTTAATTTTCTCTAAAAACATCCTAAGTTCTTTAATTAAAAAAGTAAAATATTTTTAATTTAGTAAGAAATTTGAGAAATTGAAGAAGAAAAGGTGAAATTGATGACCCAAGGTAGTAGTTATTGGTGTTTATAATTGATGTGTGGTGGATGGATGTGATGTAAATGACGTTAGCAATATTTCCATGATTGTGAAAAGAAAGATAAAAATTGATCCATGTGGTAGTAAACTATATGTCCACCAAGTGGTTGTGAAAATGCTTAAAAGAGATGGGCCAAAACTAAAGGTATGGGTGGATGAAAGAGTATAATTTGGTTGTTGGAGAGTGGTTTTAAATGTTTAATGTAGTGTAGTAAAGCGCTTATAGAGGTTAGTCATTATTCCTAAATAGTTCCTACCCGCCCCTTAGCCAACATTATAACCTGAAAAAGGCTTACTTGATCCTAAGCATTACATTTGACTATTAGTTGAGAACTAGACTAAGGGCAAGCCTATGGTTCATTATGTGTAACCAGTGAATTCTTTGTGAGAGTGAGCATAATTTGATCCTTGTACCCATTATGTTATAAAGTGCATTATTGTGAGTGATTATAGGTAACTCTCTTGTTGTGAGGGACACATGTTTGATGAATGTGGGTGATTTGTATGATGTCCTTGATTGATAAATATGCATGAGTTTGTCAACTAGGTGAGTCAATTCTTGAGGCTAAGATGTTTTAGAGTAGAATTCTTGAACTTTCATTAGTGTAAATAACATGCCTTGTGTAGAAACTTGCATTCCGCATGGTCATTGTAGTACTAGCTTGAGTGACTTTATTTTAATAAAATTGTAGCATCACCTAAGAGTTTTATGCTTAGAGTAAAGAGTTGTTTGAGGAAGAACACGAGTTTTAGTGTGGGGTAATGATCTGAGGTTGTTTTATACACTTCGGTATCATTATTCTAGCTTATTTTGCCTTGTTTTGAGATCAATTCATGTGATTAATGTGTTCATATTAATATAAATAAGTATTTAAGTGTCCAAGTGTGTGATTACAAGGTTCAAAGTATTTTTCAAACAAGTTTGTACTTAATTGAGTCATTTAGTGTCAACCCGGAAAACTAGTTTTACTAACTTGAGCTAGTTGTGTGTCTTGTTGGTTTCGATGGATTCTAATGTTTTTAATTTATTTCAAATGGTTTAAATGTGTAATTATGAGTAGAACAACTTGGTCGTAGTGTGTAAAGTTTAAACTGATTAAGTTAATAGTCAAAATAATAAGTGGAAGATCATTGCAAATTTGTGTTATCTTAACTTTTGTTTTGATTTGTCGTTGAGGTTAATGTGTTGTTTTGATCTTCAATATGTGGTGTGTGATATTTTAGGAGGCTTTGTGAGCTGAATACGATGATATACTGATGATTTAAAGGCCGAAAATTTATTGGAAATACACTACAAAAGGCATGGATAAAGGATAGGACGTTCAATACTTAACCAAAATTTTGGAAGCAATGCATCGATGGTCACACAGTTTACACTTACAAGAATTTTTTAATGCTAATTCCAATCCAGCGATGCTAACTCGATGCATTGCGTTCCAATGTTATTTCTGGGACGAAAAAATTGGTGGTTGCTATTTATTAATTAGGTTTTATTAATTTTTATTTAGCTTTTAGTATTTTATATCATGTATTCAATTTCTTGAATCGTGATTATGAATATTATCAGTTAGAAACCCTTTTTCCAAGGTTAAAGTCAAGAACATGATTACTAATTTTTTGGATTAAAATCGATTAATTTTGCTTATTATTGTTGGTTATTTATTTATTCTTGTTTTAATTATTTTAAGGATTCACGACCCTTATAATACATATATTGTCGAACTTTTGATCTCAGTAGAGGGAATAGGGAGATAGAACATGGAAATAAATAAAGTTTGGATTTTTATTATTTTATAAAATAAGGAATTAAACTTAGCATCTAGGACAGGGAAGTACTTAGATGCCTTACTTGATTCATACGTAGGATGATAGCTTTAATTAATTTAATAGGATAATTACATCCCCGTTCAATGATGTAGTTGTAATGTCCATATCAGGTAAAAGATTAGAGAATGAAAAATCATGATCATGCAACTAACCCTACGAATCAACAAACAAGATAAGCAAATTAACGAATGAAATTCAATGATATAGTATGATTGTTCGAAGTGCTTCAACACTAGGTTTTTCTCCATTGATTGTTCAAAGTTTTTTTATTTACGCATTGTTATTTTAATTTACAAAATTTCTAAACTCTCTTTTTGGTTACTCTTGCGCTAAATTAATCTAAATTGTGAACTAGAATTAAATCATTGTTAAACCAAGTCTCAGTGGGATCGATATTCGGTTTTCTTAAAGGCCACTATATTGCTTGATAAGACCACGTACACTTGCATGTGCACTTGAGAACTGTCAAGTTTTTGGCGCCGTTGCCGAAGACTTGTTATTTGACAATTGTTTATTTTAGTTTTACTTTTAGGTTTTTTGGTGTTTTTATGCTTGGTCTTGGTTTTTTATTGCAGGAAACAACTTTTTAGGTTGATAAGCTGGCAAAGGAATGGGAGTTGGTATAACTAAGCTCTAAACTCGAGCAAGACTTTGACTAACATAGGAGAGAAGCAATCCTTTTCCCCAGAATTCCTCAAATTGAAGAAGACCAAGAGAATACTGCTCTAATGGATGAAGAACAACCGGCTTATATGAGAGTTAGGGAAGTGGCAGTCCCACTTCCGACGAACTTGACTTTGCCAATTTAAAGACCGACAGCAGGGGAGTATTTTGATTTGAAACACAATATGGTGCAGCTTCTTATTAGCAGTGGACAGTTTACAGGGCTTTCACATAAAGTGAACAGTTTATAGGGATTTCACATGAGGATCCACAAGTCCACTTGTAGACCAATGAGCTTACTGATACATTTACTCCAACTGGGGTGAATCCATATATATGAGGCTGACACTGTATCCCCATTCACTTTGGGGGAAAGCTAAAAGGTGGTTGAATGTGGAGCTATCCAATTTAATTACATCGTGGGACGACTTAGCAAAAAATTTCTTTATCAGATTCTTTCCATTAGGCAACACTGCGAGACTTCATAGTGAAATACTGAGCTTCAAGAAGAAGCCTGATGAAAATCTCAATCATGCTTGGGAACGTTTCAAATCTCTTCTTCGAGAATGTCCACACCACCAATAGTCCAATAAGGTAATTGCTAATACTTTTGTAGAAGCTCTTGATCACAATACGAAGATTTTGCTAGATTTAGCCACGGTGATCAATCGTTGAAGCTGACTTATAATGAGTTGTACATATTACTGAACTACATAGCACAAGGAAATCTAGAGTGGCATTAAGATTCTAGAAGTTCAACGAAAAGAATTGTAGGCGTATAAGAGGTGGACTATTTCACAGCCTTATCAGTATAGGTTTTTGCCTTACAAAATTTGATCAACACATCTTTCAACAGCATGAAGTTAGGAGCAACACAACCTGCAGCCACAGTCAATGTCATCCAATAAGCTGCAGGTTGGTGTGAGGTATGTAAAAATAATGGTCATGCAGCGACCATGTGTGCATCAAATCCAGAATCTATGATGTATGTAGGGAATGCTCTAAGGCTAAATTATGGTAATGCCCATAACATGAAGTGGTATACTCAGCCACCATATCAGCAATGGAACAACCCGCAATCATAGGCCCAGCCAAATCAATCAACCAATAACGTGGAGGATATATTGAAGTAGATTATAGTTAATCATTCACAGTTGGCTGCAGACATAAAAATCAACAATCGGCCACAGGAAGTTTAGAGTTGCAAGTGGGCCAATCATCACAAGCAATGAACACGCGACCACAAGGTGGGTTGCCAGCAGATACCAAAAATCTGAAGCATGTCATGGAAATTACCTTGAAAAGTTGTAAAAAGCTTAAATGAGAACCTCCAAAGGCTACAAAGGAGGTTGATGCTGATATGGTGACCAAATAGGTTCCTAAAAAATTTGCTGAAAATTCAAGGAAGTCTAAGTACTTGACACCAAAAGTTGCCAAACCAGAAGTGAAGAAGACAATGTCATTGCCCTTCCCTCAAAGGAAAATAAAACCGAAGAAGCATTCCCTATTCAAAAAGTTCATTGATATATTCAAAGAGCTTCATATTAACTTACCTTTGCTAGATGTTTTGTAGAGTATGCCTAAGTATGCAAAGATCTTGAGGTATGTGGTGGCGAAAAAGGTGAAATTGTAAGATGTGGGAGCAATAACACTCACTGAAGAGTGTAGTGCAGTAATGACCAAAAAAATCACTAAGGAATTGAAAGACTAAGGGAAATTTGATATCCATATTCAAATTAGTAATAAAAAAGTCCATGCACTGAGTGACTTAGGGGCAAGCATAAACTTGATGCCCCTATCATTGTTTAAAACATTGGGCTTGGGAAAACCTAAATTGACCATTATGGTTTTGCTGCTCGCAGACGGATCCATAAAACATCCATAAGGAGTAATAGAGGACGTCCTCATAAAGGTTGGTAAATTCATTATACCTGCTGACTTTTTTGTTATTGATTTTAAGGCAGACAAATATGTATCAATCATCTTGGGGTATCCATTATTAGCAACTGGAAGAGCTTTGATTGATGTTAGAGAAGGCACATTCAAAATAAGGGTAGATAGTAAAGAGGTGGTATTTGATAGTTACAAAACACACATAGTAAAACCCCAAATTGATGATTTGAGCATGATAACGCTATTGAAGAAGAAAAGTATGGGGTGGTTATTCCACCAAAGACCATCAAATTTCCTGATTGAGTGGCCTAACATGAAACCATTGTTTCCTAACATGATAAAGGTTAAAGTTGGATAAAATCTTGACCTTGAGAGTGCAAACTCAAGAGGTCAAAAATGAATTAAAAATGGCTCTTAAAGAGAAATAAAAGGGTAAAGAAATATGGTGGAGTTGAGTTGGTTCATGTCGCGACACTAAATCAAGTGTTGCTTGGGAGGTAACCCAAGTTAATAAGGTATGTTTTTTTTAGTTTTTTAATTTTTATTTCACGTAGTTTTTTGATTGAGTCACAAGTTAATAGTAAGTCTGAGTACCATAAACTTGAGCTAAAGAGAACGGCAAAACCAAAGTGTAGGTTTCCATGGATCTCCTTTATATTTGAAGATGCTAGTAGCTAGGCTTAGAGGCCTCAAAGAGTATTTCTATCTCTTAATTTAAAAGTTCACTTTGGGGATAAAGTAGATTTTTAAGTGTGGGGTGGTGAAATTTCCATATTTTGACTCAATCTAATTTTTTTAGGAAAAGAATAAGTGAGATATTCTTGTTGGTGCTATTTTTTATTACATGATGCAAGGGTTTGTTTGTAAAAACATGTTGATTGAGTGAATTGCTATTTTTTGAGACTCCTAGGCTCATGTTTGTTACTCTTGTACTTGTTGACTTAAATTTGAATTTATGCTATTATTTGACTGGGAGTCTATGATGATCCTATTTAGTTGAGCATGTTCCATGTGCGCGTGAGATTTTTGTATATTCCTTGTTATATGTGATATCTAGAACTTGTCGGGTGTTTATGTAAAGCAAAATAAAGGATGTGGGTTTAGGAGATGATATAGGCATTGCTTTGATAGCCTTATTTTATACCTTCTATTTGTCCTACCCTTGTGCATTGTCTTAGATAACCCCCATTGAGCCTTTAGCTTATTTTCTTTGGTAGGCTCATATATAGCCTAATTCCCTTCTTTGATAAACCTTAATTTGATCCAAAAAGCTCCTAAGTGCTTTAACTAAAAAATTAAAATATTTTTTGTTTAGTAAGGAGTTTGAGAAATTAAAGAAGAAAAGGTGATATTTATGCCCCAAGGTAATAGTTATTAGTGTTTATAATTGATGTTTGGTGGATAAATGTGATGTAAATGATGTTAGCAATATTGTCATGATTTTTAAAAAAAAAAAGATTAAAAATTGATCCATGTGGTAGTAAACTATATGTCTACCAAGTGTTTGTGAAAATGCTTAAAAGAGATGGGCTAAAACAAAAGGTATGACTGGATGAAAAAGTATAATTTGGTTGTTGGAGAGTGGTTTTAAATGTTTAATGTAGTGTAGTAAAGCGCTTAGAGAGGTTAGTCATTATTCCTAAATAGTTCCTACCCGCCCCTTAGCCAACTTTACAACCTGAAAAAGACCTACTTGATCCTAAGCATTACATTCGACTATTAGTTGAGAACTACACTAAGGAAAAGCCTAAGGTTCATTATGTATAACTAGTGAATTCTTTGTGACAGTGAGCATAATTTGATCCTTGTACCCATTATGTTATAAAGTCCACTATTGTGAGTGATTATAGGTAACTCTCTTGTTGTGAGGGATACATGTTTGATGAATGTGGGTGATTTGTATGATGTCCTTGATTGAGAAATATGCATGAGTTTGCCAACTAGGTGAGTCAATTCTTGAGGCTAGGATGCTTTGTAGTAGAATTCTTGAACTTTCATTGGTGTAAATAACATGCTTTGTATAGAAACTTGCATTCCGTGTGGTCATTGTAGTACTAGCTTGAGTGACTTTATTTTAGTAGAAGTGTAGCATCATCTCAGATTTTTATGCTTCGAGTAAAGAGTTGTTCAAGGAAGAACAAGAGTTTTAGTGTGGGGTGATGATCTGAGGTAGTTTTATACACTTTGATATCATTATTCTAGCTTATTTCGCCTTGTTTTGAGACCAATTCATGTGATTAATGTGTTCATATTAATATAAATAAGTATTTAAGTGTCCAAGTGTGTGATTACAAGGTTCAAAGTATTTTTCAAACAAGTTTGTACTTAATTGAGTCATTTAGAGTCAACCCGAAAAACTAGTTTTACTAACTTGAGCTAGTTGTGTGTCTAGTTGGTTTCGGCGGATTCTAATGTGTTTAATTTATTTCAAATGGTTTAAATGTGTAATTATGAGTGGAACAACTTGTTTATAATGCGTGAAGTTTAAACTGATTAAGTCAAGAGTTGAAATAATAAGTGAAAGATCATTGCGAATTTGTCTTATCTTAACTTTTGTTTTGATTTAGCGTTGAGGTTATTGTGTTGTTTTGATCTTTAATATGTAGTGTGTTATATTGTAGGAAGCTTTGTGAGCTGAATACGGTGATATACTGATCATTTAAAGGCCGAAAATTCATTGAAAATACACTACAAAAGGCATAGATAAAGAATAAGACGTTCAACACTTAACCAAAATTTTGAAAGCAAATTCTAGTGAGGGCGTCGATGGTCACACAGCTTACACTTAGAAGAATTTTTTAATGCTAATTCTAATACAATGACGCTAACTCGGTGCGCGTCGATGTGTTTAAGCACAGAATATAACATTGCCGACACAGTTATGCATTTGTCCCATTTTTAATTAACTTTGCTCGCATTTTAAGGGCGGCTAGTGGAGAATCTTGGCGGGCACATCTTGGAGTGTGTGCATCTTTCTTAATCCCATAATAAATGGGAATATACATAGACAGCTGGACCATAATAAAGAATTCTTGGACAAGTTTAATAGGAATTGGATAATTACGTGGATGCTTGGACAATATATATATACTTCTTGGTGAACTTGGAATTTGAGAGAAAAAAAAAGACCTGGACAACATTATTGTTGGGACGAAAAATTTGGTGGCTACTATTTTTTAATCAGGTTTTATTAATTTTTATTTAGCTTTTAATTTTTTATATCATGTATTCAATTATTTGAATCGTGATTATGAATATTATCGACTAAAAACTCTTTTTCCAGGGTTAAAGTCAAGAATATGATTACTATTGTTTTGGATTAAATTCGATTAATTTTGCTTTACATTGTTGGTTGTTTGTTTATTCTTATTTTAATTATTTTAGGATTCGTGACCCTTAGAATTCATATATTGTCAATCTTTTGATTTCGGGAGAGGGAATAGGGAGATAGAATATGAGAATAAACAAAGTTTGGATTTTTATTTTTTTATAAAATAAAGAATTAAACTTACAGTCTAGGACGGGGATGTACTTAGACGCCTTACTTGATTCATACGTAGGATGATAGCTTTTATTAACTTAATTGGATTATTACATTCCCGCTCAACGATGTAGTTGTAATGTCCATATTAGGTAAAAGATTAGAGTTTGGAAAACCATGATCATGCAATTAACCCTACAAATCAACAACCAAGATAAGCAAATTAAAGAATGTAATTCAATAACATAGTATGATTGTTCAAAGGGCTTTAATCCTAGGTTTTTCTCTATTGATTGTTCCAAGTATTTTTATTTACGCATTGTTATTTTAATTTACAAAATTTTCAAACTCTCTTTTTGGTTACTCTTGCACTAAATTAATCTAAACTATAAACTAGAATTAAATCGTTGTTAAATCAAGTCTCTGTGGGATCGATATTCGATTTTCTTGAAGGTCACTATATTACTTGATAAGACCATGTAAACTTGCGTGTGCGCTTGAGCTCATTCATATGGCATGCCAATAACATGGAGGAACACTGGAATTGACAATTTGGTTTGACACTAAGGGTGTGTCACACCCTTATAGCAGTGTCTAGGCAACGTGGCACGCTCCTAGGCCCAATGTTTCCAGCTTTAGTTATAGTTTATCCCATGCATTTGGCCTTTCGTTCCTTGCTGCGTGGTAAATTGTCCTATTCAATTTCAGCTTGTAAATCATCTAATTATCATGTTTATCATCAAACCAAGCCTCCTGTAAAATAAAACACCACAGACTAGAGCTCACACCACACTAGAAGCAAACAAGACAAACTAGAATAGCACATAGCTCAAGCTAAGAATACTAGTCTTCTTGTTTAAACTCTTATTTGAATATTTTTATTACAAACTTGTTTTGAACACACCTCAAACATTATAAAAATGTAACTTAACACCTAGATGCTCATTTATACAAATATTCACTCATTATGCACACGAGAAGTCCTTAATACTAAGCTAATTAAGGCTAGATAACAACATTTAGGTGCATGAATCCACCTAAGATTATTCATCAAGCTCATGAAGTTTGTTGGCACATTGGCTAACCCAAAAGACATCACTAAGAACTCATAATTCCCCGAGTCCTGAAAGCAATCTTGGGCATATCCTCAGGCCAACGTTTTAGTTGATTGTAACTCAATGTCTAGTTAATCTTGAAGAATATCAAAGCACCCTGCAACTGGTCAAAGAGATTATCAATGCGAGTTAAGGATACTTATTCCTGATGGTTACCTTCTTTAGTTGTCTGTAATCAATGCACATCCTCATGCCACTATCTTTTTTTTAACGAATAACATTGGAACACCCCAAGGTGAAGCACTAGGATAAATAAATACCTTATCAAGTAGTTTTTTTAACTTAGTTTTGAGTTCCTTCAACTCTATCGAAAACATTAGATATATATTCATAGAAATTAGGTAAGTTTGTGGCTCCAAATTAATACAAAAATCAATATCCCTGTCTGGAGGCATACCATGCAAATCTGCATAAATACCTTCTGAAACTCTGAAGCCACTAGAACCAACTCAATAGAAGGGATCTCCACTCTAATATCTTGAAGATGATCCAGGAAAGCTAAATACCCCTTACCTACTAGCTTTGTAGCCCTAATAAAAGATAGTATATTCAGTTCCTTAAACTTATACTCTCTTTCTTACTCTAGTTTATCCCTCCCAGGAATTTATAGAGTCATTGTCTTAGGATTATAATTCAAGAAAATAGGATATGGACACAACTATGTCATACCCAGAATAATGACAAAATCAAGCATGTCCAAAATAGTTAAATCTACCCAAGTCTGAAAACTAATGGACAAAAAAAACATGCATGATACACATAGCACAGAATCTCCAAGGAGTAGACACATATATACGAGAATTGAGTACATGACCGACTAAGTTCAAACCTAACTCACTCTAAAAAAATAGTATTCATCTGGTCACAAATGAGAGTAGTACTTATAATGACGACATCAGATACCATGGCCTCGGTCTTACTTGGGACGGCATAATAGTATTCTATATCTTTAAGTTGGCAACCTCTCTAGCAGGATGCACTCCACCCTTCCTTACATTAGCATTACATATTTTTCCATCTCAACCTCCCTATTTATTATTCCATCCATCCTATGGATGACCCTTATCATTACCACCTCCATTTCAACATTGACCTTTCTGTTTATTACATCGTCTACCCTGTGGACAACCTTTACCATTACCACCTCTATCTCTTCCTGCTGGGACCATAGACCTCATCTACTAGTTTTCCTAATTACCTGTATGCCTCAAAGGGATCTCTCTCTAAAAATATCCTAATCCTTAGAAGGCTTATTGGTTAAATAATAAGAAGCTTCTTGGACTCCAGCGGCTGAAAGATGCTGAATATCCCCTGAATGACCACCTGTAAAAGCTCGAAAGCTAACTAACTGGGGAGAGCTAGATATGACTACTGGCTATGACCCCTGGAATAAGAACCACTGAAGTTACTCATATTCGAGATATTTTGGCCAATGACTTATCCTAACCAACCTGCTTAACTCTCTAAAGATTTTTCACATAATTAGCTACATCACTAAACTCTTTTCAACAGAAGTCATGTAAATAGACAATGCCTAAAGATCAGTGTTCAAATCCTTAACAAATAACCAGATCCTCTCCTCCTTAGTGCCCAATAGAAGGATAGAATAGCAATACAGAGCATGAAATATAGCCTCGTAGGTTGCAATTAACATACTTATTTGCTCAAGATACATAAACTTATCTTTATTGTTGTCACGAAGGATCCAAGGCACATATTTCTCCAAAAATAGGGCATGAAATTAAGCCCAATTCAATGGAGGTATGATCGGTGACTGACACACTACATAGTCTCTCCACCACTACTTAGCATCCTCTTACAGTTCAAAAGTCACAAACTCAAAGCCATGTTGTTGGACAATCCCTAATTTGTCTAACATCTTATAACGATCAATGATGGACTCAAACGCATTTGTAGTCTTAGCACTATGAAATAACAGAGGTTTATTCATTTTTTTTAACTTAGATATCAACTCATGTTTTGTACCAATCATAGGTCCTAACATAGGATCGGGGAATACATCGATCAAAAAAGTCTCATCCATTGTAGGAGATAAAGTAGTAGTGGGATAAGGACCCAAAACTTGGAAATTCAGCATAGTATGAGTGGCTCCAATGTTAGCCAACCTACTCAAAAAGCTAGAACCTACTAAATAACTTAGGCAGACATAGAACAAAGGGTTGCATCTCCATCTGGTGTTGCCACCTTTTGCTCTATACTATCCTCGTACCCTACCTATTCATCTTAAAATTGATCCATTAGTGTTGGAAGTGATACTAACCTCTGATAGACCCTTTCAGTTATTTCCACAGCTCCACCCCTCTTGGGTGTTACTCTACTTATTTTTCTTTCCCTACCTTTTCATCATCCTCATCCCTAAACAACTAATTATATAGCTGGGTATACTAATTTTGCTTCAATTTTTCTAGTGTTCACTATCTATAGATAAAAGAATGAAGAGGGTTAGATAAATAAAGTTAAAGCATGAAAGAGTAAAGAAAGGGTAACGTCCTAAATTCCTATTGCCTCTTGAAGAAAAGTACACATGTCTCTGTACCATTTTGTAAGACTCTACTGAAGTCATTTTGGTACAATGAGAACAATAAATTCAGGGCTCTGATACCACCTTAATCATAACCAAAACCCAACAGATTATGAATGGAACAAACACTAACCCTCTTATAGGAGAACCAACTAACTCAATAAACCATCCAATACTAAGCAAAACTTAGGCAATTAAACCAATCTCACTAGTGAATCTCTTATTCAATATCTTAAATAAAAAGTTACAATAAAATATATGGAATAAAACATCCCTAAAACTTGAAATTCATCTCACCAAACTCTAGTAATTTCAAAAAGGGGATGCAACCCCAAAACCTAGAGTAATATCTATGTCCAAAATAATGGACCATAAAACAAGTGAAGAACCAATAGTAACCCAAAGAATGTGGCTCACCCTTGAGTTTGAATGCAGCCTGAATCACAGCTGAGGTCTCAAAATATTCACTGAAATATGCTCCACAATCATCAAAAAGAAGAGCACCTGTTGTGTCAGTACATAAAAAGCAATTATGTATAGAGAGTATTATTGGCCAACCCAAAATGAGAAATCTAAACACATAACTATAACATAGTATAACAAGACAACCATGAGCACATATCATGCAACCTTACCCCAAGTTCATAACACTTAATGTTATTCAACAACATAATGTAATTTAGTCAATATGAGTAAAAATAGATAACAATTCAAATCAAACTATGACTACCAACAAGACTCAAAGTCAACAATCCATGACTCAAAAATTACACCAACCATGTCTTAGTTACAACCACAAATAGAAAACATAGATTTATGCCACTACTTGTGACTAGCTTAAAAATTCAAGGATCCATAAAACAACAATAACAATTATCATACATCCTAATTTACTGAAGAAACAACTTTTAGAAATTTAGCACATAAACCAGTTCACTTAAGGAACCAATATAATTAAGAAAACACATATTCACCGGTTCACTCAAGGAACCACCACACTCGATTGTACCTTGTATATACATGCTAAAGGTCTTTTGGTTTCTCACTAGCCATGACTCATAGGAGATAAGCAATATAAAATCTTAGACAACAAGTGTCTGTAAACCTTATACCAATAAATCCTATGAAGATGTAACACTTGTAACAACCAAAATTTTTTATATATAAGTTCATTGCATCTGATTGATACTTAAAATATCAAATAATCATTTAGTTTTCTTAAACATGCATTGTACAAGCAATACTATGGGATAGTTAGGATCCACAAATAAAACAAGTTGTGTTTCAACTACATTAAACCAACACCTACCTCAATCCAAGCCAGAAATGCTCTACTAAACTTACGTTTTCCCTTTTTAGCAACCTCAACTTGATTATGGTGTCAAAATAGGAATATAATGCATAATCAATCAAATGACCTACAGTATCAAGGATTATAACCTAATCCCAAATCCCAAGGACACATACATGAACATCCCACCCCATGACAGGGTTTTCCTACCATAAATTCACCTTAATCCTACCAATTTAATGGTTATAATAGTGAATTATATCCATGCAAGAGTAAATTATCAATTTCTTACTAAAACCCAAAGGTTTTACACCTAATTTATCCCATTGCACTAGAAAAATCAGCTCGGTCAAGCTTAAATCTCCCCAAAACCCATAAACTAGTGATTCTAAGGATTAGAAATTAAAAAACTAGTTAATAAGGATTAATAACTTACCTTTATGAGGACTTGTGATGGAAAATAGGTGAAAATTACCCCAAGTGGCCTAAGCTTTCCTAAAAAAATGAGTTTAGAACAATAAACATTTTTGAGGAATTTCTTTATTAATCAGCGACTTACTCCTAATGATCTGATGCCATTATAACGACATCACTATAGTAGGATCCCTTCCACTATAAAAGGATTGGCCGTCTTTGACCCCTGCTATAGTGAGAATTTCTCTACTATTATGATAGCCACATAGCAGCCAACCACCTACTATAATGGCTATGGTGAGGCAGAAACTCAGGATTGCTCCTAGTCTTGCCTTTTCAGCAATACGCCTCAAACCATGATATTTCAGATTAACCCCTTTATGTCAAGTTAAATCAAATTTACTTCTGAAAACTCCTACAAATTCCTTATTTTCTTAGTTAATATAAAACAAAGATTAGCTTTATTAAATTTACCTAATCTCAGATTTTCTTGACCATATTAATGTCGCCCAAAACTATACCCCAAAGATAATATTATGCGGTCGATGTCAAATATAGTAACCCAACTAGGTTGCGGTTAGTCCCACAGGGTGTAGGTCGAATTAGTTTCTTGAACTTGATGAAGTAGTCAAAAGTGCAGGAAAGTAAACAGGGAGAATTTATAGTAAACAATAAAAAGTAACAAATTGTGAATGTTTTTGGTTTTGAACAATCTGAGACGAACACTAGGACTGTGTTCCCCCAAGATTTCTAACTTCGTAAGTTTCTCATGTTCAATCTAACTATCTCTCTACCACACTTTCAAAATATAAAAAGCTAGGTATCACCAACCATTTGATGAACTCCTTGGGTGAATCTTACCCTTTACCTTATGATTCTCAGGGTTTCTCCTTACTAACCCTTATGTTTGATCCTAATTTTACCATCACCTTGTAGGTCTCATGTTATTAGACGAGGGTTAATAGCCTCGAGTCATTATTGTAATCTTTTTTTCGTAATATCAATCTCTTTTGTGAGGACAATCTAAAATTCAAATGGGTTCTTAGTGTTGCACACTACTAAGAAAACAGTTAAATTAAAGAAGATCATAATAAAGGTGTAAATAATGATCTAGAAGTATCTCACACTTTCCCTACTTTGTTATTCTGTCGGGGTTCCCACAACCCTAGCTAAAGGATTTAGCCACTCATAGTTGCGAAACAATCAATGAAATTCAATAAAGAAACATAAGATTAATCTCACTATAATGAAGAATAAAACCCAAAGTCGCAAATCAATTAACCAACCAAACACCAAGAACAAGAGGATTCCAAGATCAAAGGTCAATATTGAAATCAATATATGTTTTTAAGAGTATAAAGTGCATAAACTAACTTTAAAACATCAAAAGAGTATTTATAGATTACGTACAAACCCTAAAAATTCAAATAAAAACAAATTGGGAAACTGGGTCGACCGCCACATGTGATGCCATATATGGGTCGTAGGTGCCCATCATATGTGACAGAAAATTTTCACTTCTGCAGCTTTTCTGAATTTTGAACCTCTGACACTTATTCTGGTACCTACGGCATCGTAGGTGACCCTTCATAGGTAAAAACCAACAACTTCAACTTCTGATTCTTTGAAGTTTGCAACTCTAGAATATGTGGAAACTACCTATGCCCCGTAAGTACTGCTTATGCCACATAGGTACTCTTATTTGTGGGCTTTTCTGCAAATCTTGACACCTTTTCTTCATGTTACGCTCTAAAGCCTAGTTCCCTACAAAAATAGACACAAAAGCCATCATATATACCAAAACAAACCTATGTACTTGCATATTTTTCAGTTTTAAGAATCAAAAGTGTCATGAAACCATGGAACATCAACACCATTAACTTAGAATGTTTGCATGTCCTTAGGCCACAAGAACGTAACAAGACACAATAATTATGGTTAACCAAGAGAAACGTAAGATACCTATAGCAGTCAACCTCAAATTTAGCTCAAGAACATTACCCCCTTCTATTTTAAATTTTCAAAACCAATTATGTGAATCAACGTGACACAAAGGAAACAAGCTATGGTAATACATTAGAAATACATAATCAAGCATATGTATGACTTACACTACTCAAATTACACTACTCGAATAGATAAGAATCTATCAATCTAACCCTTTCACCCTCACAACAATAAATTCCTAAAAAGTGAATAGAATACCATAGGCTTGCCCTTATTTTCTTTACCTAAGTTTTCAGATAGTCAGGTTAGGATTCTTAAAGGACTTTACTTGACTTGTAACGTAGGCTTAGGGGCTAGTATGGTACATTTAGGCATATAGTGACTAAGCCTTCTTGACACTAAAATTACTTTAGGGGTGCAATTATCATCCAACTTTTCTTTAATTTTTCCCTTATTTCTCCCATTTTCTTTTTATTTCTTATTTAGAGTGGGTGTGCTTTCTTTTTACTTTTCTTTTTCCATTTTTTTCTTTTTTCTTATCACACCCAACCCTACTTAGTTTCTCTTATTTATTCCCTTCTTCATATCCAATGTTAATTATGCATCCCTATGATAGCCACCCTTAAATTAGGCAATTTGCCTGAGTTGAGGAGCACAATGTCCAAGGAGGATTAGGGCCAAAATAGGTTCATATTAATTCAAATTGGAAGGTGAAAGGAGAAGCAAGAAAATAGTCTATATAGGCTCAAAATAGGGATCATGGGATACTTATTCACATTTGGAAGGTCATTTAGGCTAAAAGTGAACTAATTTCATGAATGACCTATGATACTTTCCTAATCGACTATCCTCTAACCTAGGCAAGACTAACGGTGCAAATTTCAGAGTCAATACACAAAGGGAAACTAAGTAATCATCTCATACACATGGTAAAAGGTCATATCAATAACTACTACCTATCTGGTTTATGCAAATTCTTGCTATGATTATTATGTCCCTAATCCTAATGCCATAACAAGATTCACAATGGTCACATATATATTCACATCTCACAGTTCAGAATAAAATTTTGGAGGGGTTTCTAACACATTAAAACAAAATACCTCAACTGCCAAAAATAACATAATACATTATGAAACATAACATAATATGTCCTAAACATACCAGCTCAACTAAGAATAGACTCCGGGGAAAAAAAACATAGCAAAAAAAACCCAAGAGGACATCTTGACCTAGAAGTAGCCCCACCCTCAACCTATAAACAAGCACTGTCCCCAATGTATTAAATAGCTACAAAAAAAATTAGGGTCATACGTGTGGCACTATAGATTCATAGATCCGACGTCAGTCTCACTAACACGAATTAACACAAATTTAAAAATAGAAAAATACCTTAGGTTGCCTCCCAAGCAGCGCCTAATTTAATTTTGAGACACGGCGTGGATACCTTGATTACTCAATTTATTAAGGTAGCAAATGGACTGGCCTCCAGGGTCATCATAACAATTTATCACTAAGACCACCCTTATGTCAATCGGCTGCTTCACGGTTCAAGGAATATTAAAAGTGAACTCCTCATCATTTAGTTTGAACTTAAGCTCCTCTTTCTCCATATCCACCAATGCCCTCCCCGTGTCCAAAATTGGTTTTCCCAAAAATTTGGGCATCTCAAAGTCAACTTCACAATCCAAGAAAATAAAGTCGACTGGAAAAATTAAGTTGTCCACCTTTATAAAAATATCGTAAGATATGGCCACGGGATTCTTCAGCGTACGATCTGCCATTAATAACTGCATTATTTTTAGTTTGGGAGGTCTTAAACCCAACTATTTAAACATGACCAATGACATCAAGTTAATGCTGGTACCCAAGTCACACAAAACTCTGGCAAGTTGAGATGTCCAATTGTGTAAGAACTTATAAAAGATTTTGGATCACTTTCTTTTATGCCAGAGATCTGGATGTAATCGCAATACAATGATGCAACCCATTAATGTCCTCATAACTATGAAATTTTTTATTTTTCAACTGATCCTTCATAAATTTTGCGTACCTAGGCATCCACTTAAGAGCTTCAAGAAGATAGATGTTCAAACTTAACTCTTTCAGCATAGTGATGAACTTTTTGTACTTGCCTTCTTCTTTCTTCTACTTTAGCCTCTGAAAAAAAAGTGGGGGAGGTCGTGGAATGGTATTCACTACCATCCCATCTACCTTTTCCTTACCTTTGTCCATCTCAACACTCTTATCAACACATGTTGATTTTTTTTATGACTAACCACTAGTCACAACCTTTCTAATTCTACTTTAGGTTCCTCAACAAAATTAGCAACCTCAATCCTTGGCTCATCAACCATAGGAATAGAGGGATCAATAGTTGCCTTACTATTGTGAGTGGTAATGGCTAGATAGTGGTCGTCATTATTTTAATTTTGCATAGTGTTACTCGAAAGAGTGCCCAATTGATATTGATTCAACATGGCTGACCATTTCCCAAACTGTTCCTCAAGTTGTTTGATCACAGTAGCATGTGATTCTATTTTCTGGGTCAAACCTGAAATATCTGCCTTAATCTCTTTAAGGTAACTGTGATTTTACTTTCTGGGCCAAACCTAAAATATCTACTTTAATCTCCTTAAGGTAACTTTTTTTAATTTCCTAACCCTTTATAAGCTTTGACAGCATAGCCTCTATCCTTGACTCAGTGTCTATTCCCTGGAGGAACATAAACACACTCTTCTCCTTGTAGTCATTATTATGCTTCCAATCACTATCTATCTTTCTAATTAAATCTCTATATCTATTCTAATAGCAGTTCCAACCTTGGTTCCTTTTCCCAAAGTTCTAATTGTATTGAGAAGATAATTGGCTTACCAACTCTCTATCTAGATATTTTGCCTCTTCGTCCGTATTATAATCACGTGAACTAAAAGCTCTTCCTTGTGTGACCACGACATTCACGTTCTTAGATTTTACTATTGAAAATTGCTCCATCAGTAACCCAATCTCTATCCTTAGTTGTGTAACCTCTTGAGCTACTAAATCTTCTACCACTCTAGACTTACCAGATGCCCCAATGTCAAAAGTGATAGTGCCTCTCTCTACCTCCTGAGTATGCCACCCTTGATTGGTAAGAGATATTTGACGTATTATTTCTAATGTATCTCCCAATGCAAATGCATGAATTCTCCACCAGTAATAGTTTCTACCATAGCTTTTGAACTAGAATTTAGGGATTAACAGAATATTTCAAGTAAGTTTCTCCCTGTAATACAATGATTGGGCACCATCATCAACTTCTTCTTAAACCAAAACCATGCCTCGTACATCAATTTAGAATGCAATTGTCTAATATTATAGATCTTATCCTACAACTTTAGCAATCTGGCTAGAGGGAAAAAATAGTCTAAAAACTATTTTTGCAACTTATTCCAAGTAGTAATGGACCCATGAGGTAGTTCTCCTAACCATAATGTCGCTTCACCAGTTAGAGAGAATGGGAATAACGTAAGTCTGAGAGCTTCCTGATCCACCCAAGGTATAGTGTATAAAGTGCAAATCCCATCAAAATTTATAAGGTGTATGTTTGCGTCATCAGTCGACAAGCCAACAAAATCACCTTTCAAATTATGTAGCAATTTCAGGGAAATAGTGAGATCAAACTTCACACCCAGGGGAAATGCAGGAGGAATGATAGCATCTCTCTCAATAGGCATAACATATCCCATATCCATATCTAGATCATCATATGTTGGAAAGTACTGATAGGCTAGGAGTACTTGAGCTCAACCCCTTTGACCTCTATTGAGTGCTACTTGATGATTGATTTTATAAATTTGTCTCTCCTTCTATGCCTCTTAATATATATATTGGGTAGCCTCATTATCCCTTTTTTTGTTCCTCTACTAGTAACCACGCAGTGGTTTGCTCTACTATCTTTTGAGGAGGTAAGGAAGGAAAATCCTGTGGATCATCTTGAAGTAACTCATAACGAGCTTCATGATTATGTTATGACATCATATGATTCTACTATAAGATTCTTTTTAGCTCTAGATCAAATGGGATCAAGGCATTGACTTGACTCCTAGTACTAGGCATACATAGGCGTACACTGCAAGAAGAACAAAAAGGAAAAATCCAAAAAAATCAATGACTTCAATCAATAAATCCGCAACCTTATTCCACAAAAATGACATAAAAATTTGATGTTGCCAAAACTATATCCTCCAAGAAGATACAATGCATTTGATGTCAAATATAGTAACCCAACTAGATTGGGGTCGATCCCACAGGGAATAAGTTGAATATGTCTCTCAATCTTGCTAAAGTAGCCGAAAGTGTAGGAAAGTAAATGAAGGAATTTATAGGAAATAGTAAAAAGTAACAATCTATGAATGTTTTGGGTTGTGAACAATCTGAGATGAATGCTAGGCTATGTTCCCCCTGGCTTCCTAACTCTGTAGGTTTCTCGTGCTTAGTCAAACTATTTCACTACCACACATGCAGTATCTAAAAAGATAGGTATCACCGACCTTCTTGTGAATGTCTTTGGTGAATCTCACCCTTTACCTTGTGAGTCTCAGGGTGTCACATTACTAACCCTAATCTTTGATTTCAGTTTAACTATCACCTTATGGGTTTCAAGTTATTAAACGAGGGATGGTAGCCTCGAATCATTATTGTAATCTTCTTTTCCAATTCTCATTATCTCTTGTGAATTTAATCTTAAATACAAGCATGTTATCAATGGTTTAGACCACTAAGAAAATAGTTAAACTAAAGAAAATCACAATGCAATGTAAACAATGATCTAGAAGAATCTCATGCTTCCCCTACTATGTTATTCTACCAAGTTTTCAAAACCCTATCTAAGGGATTTAGCTACTCATAGCTGGAAAAATCCATGAAATTCAATAAAGAAAATGGAAGAATAATCTCATAATAATTAATAATAAAACCAAAGTCTCAAATCAATAAATCAACCAAAAACCAAGAATAAGAGGATTCCAATATCAAAAGTCAATCTTGAAATCATATATGTTTGTAAGAATGTAGAGTGCATAACAGTGCATAACCTAACTCAAAAACAAAAAAAAAGACTATTTATAGATTACATAAAAATCCAAAAAATTTAAACCAAAACAAATTGGGAAACTTGGATCAAGGGTCATATGTGATGCCACATATGGGCCGTAGATGGCACCTATGGGCTGTAGGTGGTCATCATATGTGATAAGCAAATTTCACTTCTGTAGCTTCTTTGGATTTTGAAAATTTTTCACTTTAGTAGATTATCTAAATTTTGACTCTCTAACACTTATTCTGGTACCTGCGACGCCATAGGTGGTACCTACAGGTCATAGGTGACCCTTTATAGGTAACAGTCAATAACTTTAACTTCTGATTCTTTGAGGTTTGCAACTCTAGAACATGTGACAACTACCTATGTCTTGTAAGTTCTACCTACGCTATGTAGGTAGCCTCATAGGTGGTTTTTCACCATATTTTGACTCTTCTTATTTATGTTACACTCTAAAACCTAGTTCCCCATAAAAAATAGACACAAAAACCATATTATCTTCCAAAACCAACCTAAGTACTTGTATATTTTCAAATTTTAATCAACAAAAGTTCCATGAAACCATGTTACATCACATACCTCGCTCATATTCAGTCCAAGACTAGCGTAGCTTGAACTTTCTAACTCTTAATCTAAAGAAAATCTTAATCTAATTTTTTGCATGTTAGACTTTTCCATAATGATGAAATGTTATTACACTTCTTATTTGAAAATGATTTTGACACTAATATATCTAGAGTTATTTGATACCTGATGGTACTTGACCGGATGATTTTGAAGTGTCTAAAAGAAGCCAATGTGGCTATTGTAGAATCTAGGTCTAGTTCTTAAAGTTTATACCTCTTTCTTTTCTGTTTCAAATAAAGAATTTTTGCTCACATGATTGCTACCACTCTATTCTAACAAAAAGGGTATCTAAGCAATATCACCTCTAGGGATGTGCTTATTCCCTATTGTATGCTAAGAAGTACGAGATTAACTGGGCTATGTGGTTTTATGAATACATAATTAAAAGTACCTCCGACCTTAATGACTTAACTAGCTTGCCTTGTGGTTTGATAATTACCCATTTTAAGTTGTTTTAATCTATATGTCTCTCAGGTTATTATCCAATTGAAGCCTCTACAAATTATGACTCCAAGACTTTTGCAAGCATGAGATATACATTTGTTGAAAATCAGTGGTGTGGGAAAGACTCTGTAAAGCCCAAATTTGAGCATCCTAAGGTGAGTAGAATCTCTATAGGCTCTTCTTTTTTCTTGCTAAAGAAAATTGAAGACGTAAATGTGTGTCTTCTCTTCTTGGCAGACGCATGCTATTATTACCAAAGAATATTGGGAAGCTTCTCCAACTTAGCAAAGATACCAACACATATGTAGGAAAGATGTGTCTCTTTATAGATAGATTTAAGCAAGAAAATATAAAGACCATGAGTAAGATCTTAAAATAGGTCAACACAATTAAGACTAAAGTCAACTCCTCCTACAAAAGAATTATTATTTCTATCTGGAATTCCTACTCCAGCTTTTCTCATAGTGGTTGAAGACACTTATGTCTTTTGATACTGTTTATTCAATGGTGGTGTGTCCTTATATTAGACATCTATATTTGACTTTGTATCAGATGATGTCTAACTCCTTTGCTATTACTCTCTCCGCGTACAACTTATCTATCTAAACTGACTGTAGTTATATATGTGCTATTGTGTTTATTATGCATATTACTATTATGCTTTATTTCTTATTTTTGATTATTCCAAAGGGGGAGAAAAGTAGAACATCAGACGTGTGCTACGAGCAAACGAGAGTAATCATCAAAAAGGAAAGTTAACTAGATAATTAAACTCATGACCATTCTTTATTGTAATCATCTAAAATGGAGAGGTTACTAGTCTCTTGTACTTGTTTTAATGATGACACTAATATGAGCTTAATACAAAGACTGAAGGATATAAGAAAAGATCATGATTGGAGCTTAATTATGAAAGAACTAGAGGTTACAAAAGATCTTAGATAAATAGAAGGACAAAATATCTAAGTCAAAACTCATATATGGGAGGAGCAAGTTCAGCAAAGGGTAAATAAATTTACAATAAACTCCACAAAATTAGTAAAGAATGAGTATCAAGTACAACTCACTAGATACACAAATAAGGAAGAAAATCAAGTAGCATTCCATATAAGGTAGAATACCATAAAGAACAAGAAAGAAAGAAGATCATATCACCTACATGGACATATTTGATATGAGTGTGTATTGATCTGAATTCTTAATCAAGGACTAATTATAAATCCTTGATTGAAAAAAAATCCTCTAAATTTTCCTATTTAGAGCAAAAAACATTCGTTGTGTCCTTTTGCACATGCAAGTGTACGTGGTCGTACAAGTAACAATGGATGTAAGTGTAGATATTGTGCCCACAGTGATTTGATAAATCTATTGCTAGTTTGAATTCTTATATGAGCTATTAAGTAGGTGATCAAGAATAAAGTTTGATTTGTGTGTTTTAAAATTAAATTAAAAAAATTATATACAAGTCGTGGATTAATTGTGTTGTAATTTAGATTTGGGAAAAGATCTAGGACTGTCGTAGTTTGATAATCCGGTTGAGCTATCCAAACATACACCTAATTTTATTTTCTAAGTTACTAGTTGTAGGTTAATTTTAGTTATATTGATATTTTTTTCTCAACAACACTAAGCCTACTAGAGTATCCCAAATGCCTATATTTCTATGATCATCATTTAATAGTAAATTACATAAAGATATCAACTGTATAAACTAAGCTAGGTCATAGGATATATTTCTATCTTTAGTTATGAATCGATTTCTTTTTCCTATAAGGTTCAAAAACTAGTCCAATTTCTTATTTTTACACTAGTCATTTCCTTTTCAAATCCAAAAAATGAGTCCTAGATAATATTCACAAAGTATTAATGAAATGAGTAGTTGAAACCAAGAAGAAATAAATGACTCAATCGATGGAACTCAAAATAGATAATATGATTATCAATCAACAACATTCATGTCTAACCGCAACCCCAGAAATTTGTAGGCTTAGCTGCTTATTAATCTATTAATAAAAAAGATATGATGAGTTTACAAGGTAGAAATCAAAAAGAAAATAAAGGAAATAAACTAGACCTTGTTCTTGAGTTTTGCTTTACCTTCTGGCTTCCCCAATTCAGTAGTAACTGATAAAAATGTGGTTTGGGTTATATAGAGTGTAAAAATCGTTAGAAGGTTTAAAAAACAATCCCAAATAAGTTAGAAAAAGTCCCTACGAAGAACAAAAAAACTTCAAGATGGTTGTGTTTATTGTTCCACTCCTTACTTTAGTGGAGTGGATTAAGCAATCCTAAAGGCTCTCCATATCCTTGCCACTGCATGCCTTTCCACTGCTTGCCTGGTAGTAGCAGCGCAAGGCACAATCTCACTAGCCATTTTTGCTCATTTTTCCATGCATTATGAAAGTGATCCTTCTTTGCTACCTTTTGATTCTTTGGTGCCATTTTTCTTCTTGTTGAAGTTACAAATACCTCAAGGAATTCTAAACATTGTACCTATACGACTTGCGGTTAAGTATATTAATGATCATATAATTCCTTAATAGATTTTTTCATCCATATTTTTTCCTAATTCATTAGTTTCAAGACACGTGGATGGACTCATGGGAGTAAAAAAACCTTGCCCTTTTCCATACCAAACTTTTTAATGAGTTTCTTAGTATACTTTATTGACCATTAAAAGTTTCTTTAGTCGACTTCTTGATTTATAATCTCATAAAGAAAGGGAGCTCTCCCATAAGACTCATTCCAAACTCTCTCTTCATAATATTTGTGAAATTCTTATAAAATGCAGAGTTACTGCTACCTAAAATAATATCATCAACATAGGTTAGAACTATAAGAATATCTGAATTCAATTTTTGAGGGAATAAGCTAATATTGATTTTTTTCTCTTTGAAAATTCTTGCTAAGAAAAAAGGTTCTAAAGCTTTTGTACCAAGCCTTTGGAGCTTGTTAAGTATTGGGTAATTTGAAGACAGAGCAGGACATTTGGAGGTTATTTGATGAAAACTTCTTATTTTATAAAACTTTAAAAAAACACGTTTAACATTCATTTGAAAAAGTTTGAAGTGATTGAAAGATGCATAAGATAATAAAATATGAGTAGATTCCAACCTTGTGATAGGAGCAAAGGTTTCATCATAATCAATAACCTCTTGTTGTGACTAACCTTGTGCTACCAATATGGCTTTTTCTCTGAATACCTTACATTTTTCATCAACTTGTTTAGAAAGATCTATTATGTGCCTATTAGAGAAAAGTGAACTACACATTTGACAAGGGTTTATCCATGATTTATTTCTAATTGATCAAGGTTTTTCTTCATTAATTGAATCAAAAATTCATCCGATAGAGCTTCATCAACTCGTTTAGGCTCAAATTGAGCAACTAGAGAAATGTAGGCTCGATTTTTCAATGAAACTCTAATTTGCATTTTCTCATTAGGATCACCAATAATGAATTTATTTTGGAAAGTTCACAATATGTCTCCATTCTCTAGGAACAGTTATTTTTCATAACCCAGGAGCAGTAGTTGACTCCTCAATAGGGGTAATTGCCAGGAAAGATTTCTAAGGAAACAAATTTTGGAGCTTCGTCCAATTTTGGTAGAACACCTCTTTATTCATCAAGGCTAATAATGCTAGAATTCTGAGGGTTAAAGTCATAAAATACAACATGAACAAATTCCTCTAGGCTAAGATTTTTTTGTTACAACTCTAAATGCTCTAATTAAAGATTAGCTTAGAGCCCCCAATATTGAAAAGGAAATAAAATATATACAAACAAATCTAGGCCTAAAAGTGTCCTAGACCAAATCATAAACAAAATCAATAAAGAAAATATGTAATGAAAAAGGAAAGTGAACTGACACAAAAAAATATACACAAGTCTCCATATGAGTCTACAAACTCCATTAAAGATGCAATATTCTTCTTGAAGAGGACAAATCCAAGAAATATACTGAAAGACTTTATCCTCTATATACTCGACTAGATGGAGAATAACAAATAAAATAACTTCATCACTTCAAGGATTCAATTTACCTAAATTATTTTTTTAATTATTGTAGATGAAGCATTTGCACCCAAAGGGGTGAAAGTGGATAATATTTGGCTTTTTACCTTTTCAGAGTTTATAAGGGGTTTTGTTCAAGATAGTTCTTATCAAGAACCTATTTAGAATATGACAAACTATGCTTAAACTTCTAGTGAAAAGTGATTAGACAGGCTTTCTTCTAACATTAATGTTAGATAAGTGTTATAAAAAGATCAATTCTTTTGCTCAACTACACCATTTTGCTGAGGAGGTCTAAGAGAAGATAAGTTTGAGTATATCTATTTTCTAAATATAATTCCTCGAAAGTAGAATTTTCGAATTCTCCCCCATGATCATTGTGAGTGATAGTGATGAAATTACCTGTTTATGTTTGTATTTTTCTACAAAAACAACTTCATAGTAGCTAAAGCATCATTCTTTTGAGTGAGAAATATAGCCCGAGTAAATCTTAAAAGTTCATCCACAATTACGAAAGCGTATCTTTTCCACTAATATTAGTAGTTGTAGTAGGACCAAACAGAACCATGTAAAGAAGCAAAGAGGCTTAGAGGTGCTCACAATATCCTTGTCTTTGAAAGGGTGGCGAGTCTGCTTACCTAGTTCACAAGCATCACAGATATGATCCTCTTCAAACTTTTGTTTAGGCAAGCCTATCACCAGTTCAAGTTGAGATATATTTTCAAGATAATGCATACTAGTATGTCCAAGCATTTTATGCCATAACCATGCATTACTAGAGATAGAAGAAAGACAAGTAAAAATAGGTAAATCAACATTATTAAACGCATAAATATTTTCAAAATGATCATCAATGAGGGTGATAATTTTTGCTCCATTGTTGATAGTTCTTATAATGGTGCTAAAGAGTACATCAAAGCTTGTATAACATAGTTGACTTATGCTCAACAGATTGTTATTGAGTCCATTGATCAAGTAAACTTCAACAAGGTTACAAGAGGGAATGATTTTAATAGATCCAACACCAACAAATTCTCCTTATGGATTATATCCAAACCTTACATATCTGCCATCTATTTCCTTACATGTGTCTAAAACACCCACTTTCTGTTACCCATATATCCTTTATGTAGGATTTTTTGGTGTGTTCCATAAAACTAATAAAGTAGTGTATTTTAGGTACTTAAGAATTCTTGGATCCTTGAGGGTTATAACTTGCATATTTAGGTCTCAAAATCCATGTCCCATAATATGTTTGTCCGCAATTATATGATTTGTAACCTCTTTTTCTATAGGTGTAGAAGATGGGTTGATACTGGGAAAATGATGATCTGGAAAAAACATATGAGTTGGATAAATAATTTGAAGTAATTGTTTTAGCTTTGATAAAATCATTTGATCTAGCATATCTATGACCTGGTGATGTTTTTATGACATTCAATTGTATTTTAACTTCACCATTTTCTTTCAAAAGCAAGTCGACTTCAATATGACTTGCTTCCTAAATGATCTACCACTTTTCTTTCTTTGAGCAATTTTATTATATTCATCAATTAATTTTTGAAGTTCGTCTGTAATCATATCAAGATTTGAATGAAGAATATTGCAATTTCAACAAGTAATTGGATTCACTCATGGCCATGAAACATATTTTTGTAGTTTCTGTTTTGTCATTTGCTCCTTCTTCATCGCTCCATGAACCTAAATTTTTGAGTTGTTCATCACAAATAATTTTTTTACAACCTAAAGAGTCAAGATTGGCATCCACCCTAACATTGTGGGGGGAGAACAATCTAACCCAACTCATTCCATTTAAGTATATTCACTTAAATGGTTATTGTCATCAAATCCTTATTATGAGTTCATTAAAAGCAATAATGATCAACTAAATAGAGTTCGAAACTTAGTCCAATATCATAATACTACAAAATAGAGTATGTAATTTCTCTATTTATGACAACCCCCGGACCTAAAATTATTGTACAAGAACATTTAAGAGAATTTAGAATTGTATGTAATAGATTATCCAAAATTTTAAAAGCAAGAGAATGACTTATCCCTAAAACAAGGGACATGAGCAAAATATAAAGACTCAATGATGTCCGGATCGTAGTGATCACCCTTGAATCAAAGTCTGCAAATGCTGAGTAGAGCTGGGGTCTCATCTCAAATACTGAAACATGCTCTTCACTTAACAAAAATAAGAGCACATGTAACATAAGTACATCAACTAAGTACTAGTAGGACTTATAGGAAAACTCAACTCAAAACTATACAATCAAATATAACTTACAATGATCAAGACATAATTTATAATTAAGGATAACCAACCACAGATATGACCCTTTACTTTAGAAAGAATATAAGCTTATAATTACACATTTTACACTTAGTTAAATTCATCAACACGATTCATCACCACATATAAGTATAAATGTACATTCAAATGTATATTATGAATGTATGTATGTGAGATATACGTATCATCTTTTTCTCATCTCAATATCATCATCATCTATTATCTCATCATTATCAATAATATCATTCTGAACATTATTATCATCATAGCCTAATTGTCATTATTAATATCATCAACTTATCACAATAATATTATGATATTCACCATCAAAATAAATGAAAATACAAATGTAGTCAATGATCACAAGTAGTGCCCAAAGGCAATTACAAATACCTAATTTACATATAAAAATAGATTCAAGCAAGTCTTTTTTCTACTAATAAATCATAAAGTACCTCAATTCCTTGCGTGAATCACTTTAAAGCCATAGTCTTGCCTTTTTTCTCTCTTTCAATTCATTCTTGATCTATAAACAACAAGTTTAAATACCTATTTCAATAATATTATCTTTCATAAGCATAAGAAACTTACAATTGTTGATTTAAACTATAAATTTTCTCTAGTTTATTATCTTAGCTCTTCTACCTTTTAAACATCATGAACAACAATAATTCTACTCAATAAAGTATTTCTATCACCTTAGGATCATTACCAACTAATTCTTAATCATATTTCAATAAGTTTTCTTTTAATTTAGAAACTAGACTAAACCCTTAATTCAACCATGGATAAGTTCTTATTGATTTCCAAAAATTTGATGGAGTATTTCAAGTTTTGAATGTAAAGAAACCTTAACTCTGAAGATGAAAACTCCCAGAATTGGTATCAAAGCCTTATACATTTTTAGAGAAAAATAGGAAAGAAAATGTTTCTCCAGTTTTTAAAGTTAATATTGCACCTTTTACTGCTATAGTGACACCTTTATAACTACAACGATGAATCAATCACTGGAATGGCTCGCAAGCTAATTGAGTTCATTGAAATAGTGATACTTTTACTGTTGTTGTAGTGGTTCTGAGTTTTTAACTCGAATTCCGTCCTAGTTCATGCTATTTTACAACACACCTCCCAATGTTTGATATCACAAACTAACCTTTTCTGTTAATATTTATAATCTGAGTTCTATTATCCTAATTTTTGTACAATAAGTTGCTGCAACTTCCTCAAATCATCTTCTAACAAAAAATCACATCCAAAAAACTCACTAACACTCAAATTACCACCAGATTTCCTTAAACCACCATACCTTCAAAATACGCCTAAGACTAGGCCAGCCCTAATTTTCTTGAAAAAAAATTTTTAAGGGAAAATTAAGTGAAGATTCTACTCTATTTTAGCAAAATAATTATTTGGGTCATTAAATTAGATACCAATTTTACCCAAATTTATCTTTGGACAAAAACTACCCAAAAAGGTGCATCAAATAGCAAGATCATTTACCTGGTTAATGAACAAGTGTGGATATTGCTTGCGCATATCTGCCTCTATCTCACAAGTCACTTACTTAGTAAATGGCTACTCTACTGAACATTCCTTATCAAATAATTTAGAGTCCCAACAAATGATGTAATCCCCATCACGATGATACTTCTTAAGCATGGAAAAGTGGAATATTGGGTGAACCCCAAATAATCTAGGAAGCAAGGAAAATTTATAAGCTACTAACCCTAATCCATTCAAATCCTCAATTAGTATAATGCACCTTGGACTCAACTTTCCATTATTACCAACTGCATCACAGCCTTCATGGAAGACACTTCTAATATTACTTTCTCACCCTTCTCAAACTTCATATCTCTTACCTTTTTACATATTATTTTTCTCAGATTTGAGTTGTAACCAACTTTTTCTGAAAGAACCTTACCTTCTCTATCAAATCCTTGAGCATATCAGTGCCTCGAGGCTTTATCTTAAATGCATCAAACCATTCGATGGCAACCTACATCTTCTACTAAATAAGGGTTCCAAAGGAGTTATGTCAATACATGAGTAGTAGCTATTGTTATATTCAAACTCACAAAAATTTAAGTACTAGTTACATTAACCCTCTAAGTCCATTACACAAACCCATGCAATATTTCATTTCGGCTATCCGTTGATATAAGGATGAAAAAATGTACTTATTTCTAATCTAGAATCCAATTTTGTCTAAAACCTCTCCTAAAAGTAAGAGGTAAATTGAGTGCCTTTTTCTTACACAATAGAAATATGTACACCATGGAGCCTTACAATCTCCATAACATATATGTTAGCCAACTTAGCTGGATTATAATCCACTTTTATTGAGACCCATAACTAGATTCATAGTTATAATTCCTACTTCCATTTAAGAATGGGCATTCTCTAAAATATGCCACTAGATTTCTGATACTCATACTTGACTTGATGATAGTTCTGACACTTGGTCACAAAATCCACAATGTCACATTATTCTCTCCACTAATAATGTTGTCTGAAGTCTCTATATATCTTGGTTGCACCTGAATGTATAAAGTACTTATAATTGTGAGGCTCTGTAAAAATAGTAGGGACTAAAGTTCCCACATGAGGTACACATGTGCCCTCGAATCCTTAAAAACCCTTTTTCATCAAGAATGCCCTCCTTAGTCTCACTTTTTAACATTTTTTCCCTCAGGTTACTCTCATTTTTGTCTTCAAATTACCTGCTTTTCATATTTTTGAAGAAAGTAGACTTAGACTCCACATGGTCTAACACTCCTCCCTCATTGGTAACCTAAAATCTCATGAAATAAATAGCCAAAGCTTGTACCTCTCTAGCCAATGGGTTCCTGGACACCTCCATAATGCCTCGAAGGTACCCCCTTGACATCAACAGTTCTTAAGACTACAAATAGCCCAAGCTAACCATTGATATATACTCAACTCTGAACTCTCATAAAGGTAAACTTAAATCATGAATGAATACATAAGAAAACTTAAAAGGGAATTCAATCATATGAATAATCTCAACTAACACTCTGTAACTTAATAACCATCAAATCTATGGGAAATGAAAATTAAAATAATCTGACTAGTCTTGATAAACCTCTTATCAAATGACTAAAAAGCCACTGGGGCAGACACCAGCTGACCCAAACTAAAAGCTAAATAACTAAAATAACTACATTTAATATTTGAAGTAATCATAAACTTGACCCTCAAACTATGAGGACTCACAAACTGTTTGAATATAGGAAATGGTGACTGCGATTAATCGTGCTACTGGGGACGAACATCGGAACCTATATTATGAAACAATGTAACACATAAACATATATTGAAAAACCTCAATTTTTTGAACTGAAATGCTACACGGTGCTTATAACCCCAAAGTACCATAAGCTAACTCATGACTGATATTTGTACCTGTTTACTGCATAAAATAACATACAAATATGGAAATACGTACTGAATGGCCATAAGGTTCAACTGAATAAACATCTGATAAGAACAATATCTGAAAATGGTATAACCATACCAAAACAAATTTGAAATAACTATCTGACATACTATAGTCTAGAAAGCCTCTAAACTGTTTGAACAAGGAGTTGATGAGACATGTCCCTAACTAACTCCAACTACTGAAATAAACTTAAAACTTAAATGGTAATGAAATCATCATGTCCTCAAAAGATGAGGACTTATTTCTAACTCTGACTGCTCTTACTAGAATCTACTGCTAATCTAGAGCTCGTGCCTCTGAACCTAGGTGTAACATAAGAGAAAGCACCACAGCATAAATGCGTCTGTACGAATGAATGTACTGAGTATACGAGTAAGGTAGGCTAAATGCAAAGGGTTATATGCATGAACAATGCTGACTAATATGAACGTGAAAATACATACATACATACGCAACTATAACTGAACTCATAGTGATACTGACTACTGAGTCTGATTACTGACAACATAACTTCACTGATATTGAGGTACTGAATAGATGACTGACTATTTTTGATAGTTTAAATTATGAAAAACCGGTCTAATTGACTGTGCCTAACAGTTCTAAAACAAAACAATAATAATGTATCTATGATGACTAATATAACTGGTATAATTGTAATGATCGACGTAACCGATGTAACTGATGTTGAGCAACTATATCTGACATTCTAAGTTCTAATATTCTAAAGAACTATTTAAGTCTATTATTAAAACTGAGACTGAGACTGAGACTGAAATTGAGACTGTAGGAGGTAATCATCAAACCGACATGCCACAAAACTAAACTGGTTGGGGTCCAACCTGTAAACCCAGTTGGAAGGGTGTCAATACCATGCCATGGGAAGAGACAACATGTGAGTAAACCCTATTCTATTTTGGAGCTCATTCTGTCTGCCTTGCTATCAGGTAAACTAAAAGGAGATGCATTAGCCCTATGGGTAGGAACATGTAAACCTACGCTGGCTACGTAGTTCTGGAATGGAAAGATTGCTTCTAGGAATCACACCCTCTGACTGTGATAGGTGAGTCCCCATCCTTGGGTTCACTCGATGCTGATTCCTACTCCCAACTAAAAGACACTGAACTGATTTGCTGAACTGAACTAATTAACTGAACTGAACTAATTAACTGAACTGATGTTAGTGGGATTGTTTAGCAGAGTTAAACTGAGTTTATGAGAGCACTGATCTTCCTAAATATTGAGTTCTTAAAATTTCTGAGAGTACTGAATTACGGGGATTACTAAAGTTACAAAGAACACTAGAATTTCTGACGTTTTTTATATCACTGAGTACTGAGATTAGCTGAGATTAACTGAGTTACTGAACTTTCTTGAGTTACATAACTGACTGAGTTCTATGGAACATGGCTTGACTAAGAGTACATGAAATCGTGACATGGCTCTAGGCATACAACTATATTTTTTGGGTACATGAACCCCCAGGACTCGATGGAATGAAACTGACACACATGACTGACTTGATCATAAGAGTAGAGTCCAAAATTCGCAATATCATAAGTAGGGGATTTCATACTATACATGATGCTCAACTTCTTATACATGGAATGGAATGCATACAACATAAGTAGCGGTGCCACATGTTTGTGATCTGGAAACTCACCGTGATGTGGTGAAATCACGAAGAGACATTGGAAATTGACGAACGTCATTTTGGCTTATGGCGCAATGCACCACTGACTGAAATAACACTTCTAAAACTTTAAATCACCATAACATCTTCATCGGGTATCCGTTTTAGGTGAATTTGGTATCGACGGAAAGCTTATTGAATTCTCTACAATCAGGAGGGTATAAATCTACAAAATTACCACCTATAAACCAAGTTATTTTCGTTCAAAGATGACCTATATGAAATCACACACAAAAATTTGTTGGATTCAAAAGTTCTTAGCTTGGCTTACTCTAAGTGACTCTTATGAACATGCTTAACACATCATAAGCTCTATTATAACTGGGATACTCATCCTAATTCATGTAATCAAACATGAATCACAGGATAGGAGGTTTCATACATAGGAACAATGGTTCATTTTCGAGCTTAGAAATATATAGGGTATTATAATATCTCCCTCTTGGGAACATTCGTCCTCGAATGAGACTGATTGAGAGGGGAAAAATAAGCTAAATATGAAATGAACTTGAATAAAAGACTGAGTGTTCTAATGAACTAAGTTTCTCAGAATGAGAATGCATACCTGATACAGAGATTGATAAGTTAAATCCATGCAAATCTGATGTATGATTATATGATTGACATGATACATGAATGTATGGCTGAAAGTACGGATAAGTTGATCACGCATATTTGATGCATGAGTACATGACTAAACTGACTCATGAATATGCGACTGAACATGCAATGGTAAAGATACCAAGTCTGAACTAAAAAAGGAGCATAGAACTGAATACCAAGTTTGGAATTGAAACCTGATCATGAGAACAAGTAAGCTCAAAGAAGACTATTACCTTGAACCAAAAATACTGATGAGTCTAAGATTAATGACTCAATATGTATGAGAGAGAACATGAGAACATAACTAAGTCTGGAATGTGATACATGAACTGAACTGAGTCTATATTATGTGACATAGATAGAATATCGTGAACTAAACTGAGACATTGAGCATATGGCTTAATACTGAGTTTTGGAGTTAGAGGGTTGGCTCATAAGTAACACTTTATCCAAGACAGATTCATCAAAGAAAATGGTATATTTAAATAATAAAAGTTTGGGGGATGTAGTATATCTCTCCCTTAGGACACTATGTCTCTTGAAGGATGCTGGGATAACTTTGCTAAGATATTGAGAAAGTTATAGTGATGCACAAGGCACTTAGGTATGAAATCATGACTGATTATCTGAGATCTAAAATTGAGGCATAACACATGAACTAAGGTGATTACTAGACTGAAGCATACATTATAACTAAGATTGTAACGGGGACTAATACTAGAACTGAATGTTGGATATGCATTGCAACTGAGTGTCAGGAATCAGTGTCTGAGACATGATACATAAACTAAGCTGAGCTTGCATATACTAGTATGCTCTATCTTAGAGATGGTTACATCTTTGAGATGTTCGTTAGTATGGATGGATGGAAAGATGGGAGAACAACCCCTACCAAATTTGACTACATATCTGTTAAACTGATTTTATAGCTAGACTGACTAACTTATACTAATAACTGAACACTGGGCATGTAAGACTAAACTGAACTTGGTCAAAATAACTGAACTAAAACTATTGAATATTGTACATAGGACGTAAGGATTAACTAAGTACCATGAGGTAACTAAGCATGGATTCATGGAGACTGTATTACTTGAAAATGAAGTACTATACGTGTAATATGATTTTGAAAGATTTGGTAAACTGAGGTACTGACAAATAAGAGAGAAACTGATAGTTGCATACTATGGTATAGCGGATCTAAGACTAAACTGAGTTTTAGGGCTGATTACTAAACTGGGATAGAACGCTGTGTTTGGTTAACTGAACTTCGGAAGTCTGAAACTAATGCATGATACATGAGCTGAACTGAAATTGCAACTACTAGAAGGTTCTACCTTGGAGTAGTTACATTCTCTGAGATTTCGGATAGTATGAATAAATGCAAGGATGAGAAAATAACTATACAAAGCTGACTGCTCGATTTCTAAACTGATTTGCTGACTTTACTAACTAACTCATATTGAAACATAACCTCGAATGAGAGAAAGAGATCTAATAATGCATTCCATGAACATGAAACACGTGTAACGTACCCGAATCTAGATTAGGGAAACTTTTTATATCATGACGAGTCTGGATTTTATTCTAATACTGACCATTCTTGGTACCTTGCTGACGCAGCTCTTTACCTCTCTGCGATATAGCTCTACAGTCTCGCATCTTGTGGCCTGGCTTGCCACACCCAAAGTATACGTCACTGCCTTCCCTACACACAAGCTTATGAAGCCTACCACAAGCTTGACAAAGAGGATGGGTAAGAACTTTGCTCTCGCTACCCCCTGACCTCGGCTGGGAAGGACTGTAACTACCTGTTCTAGCCCTCTTGTTTTCTCTCTTTCTTTTTAAGCTTATTCTCCTTAATCTTTTAAGCATAGAACATCAACCTAGACAAGTACATATCACTAATCCACATTGCCGTCCAGCACTCCTTAACCACTCTACCTGATACCCCAGACACAAACTTATTCATTCTATACCTACTGTCTGCCACTACATGGGAAGCATACCTGGCTAACTGGGTGAACTTAAGGGAGTATTCTTTTACGCTCATAGTACCCTACCTGAGATTGATGAACTCTAAAACTTTAGCCTCCTTCTTCTCTATGGGAAAAAAAACTATCTAAGAAAGTTGTAGCGAACTCTTCCCATTCTATGGGCTCTGTATTTGTACCCTTGTCTACCTTTCACTATTTAAACCACGTATGGGCTATATCTTGAAGCTGATAGGTGGCTAACTCTACACTCTCACTGGAAGTCACTCCCATGATGTTTATGACTTTCTAAACATGATCGACGAACTCCTATGGATCCTCTTTGAACATAGAATCAATAAATAGAGGAGGATTCATTTGGGTGAAATCTCGAATCTTTGATGCAAGAATATTGCCATCTGGGTCATTCGGAAAAGCGGTTGGCCATTCGTTCTGAGCTATAACTAAACTGGCTAGAGTAGTGAATGCAGTCCTGAATTTTTCATGAGAGATGTGCTCATCCAGGGAATCTTTTTAGACGGGTTGACGTATTGACTGACTGTTGGTTCTTCTTTCACTAGTCCTTTCTAAAGATATATTCTGTAAATAAAATTAAGAAGTTAATTAGATTGAGAGGCTAATTAGAGCTTTTGCTCACTGGCACGACATGAATACTGAAAGAAGGGAAACTGTTCCTAAAACATCTCATAGCCTCCTGCACATAAGTGTGGTGCACAACACACGCATTTACAAGACTTTACTATATGCGGCTATCAGACTTCCTAGGACTCTATTGAACCTTAGGCTTTGATACCAAGTTTGTAACACCCCAATTTTCTGAACAGAAATGCTACATGGTGCTTATGACCCCAAAGGACCATAAGCTAACCTACAACTGATATTTGTACCTGTATACTGCATAATATAACTTACAAATATGGAAACATGAATTGAATGTCCATAAGGCACAACTGAATAAACATCTAATAGGAACAATGTCTGAAAATTGTATAACCATACCAAAACAAATCTGAAATAACCGTTTGACATGCTATAGGCTGGAAAGCCTCTAAACTGTCTGAACAAGGATTTGATGGAACATGTCCTGAACTAACTCTAACTACTAAAATAAACTTATAACTTAAATGGTATTGAAACTATCGTGTCCTCGAAAGATAAGGAGTTACTTCTAACTCTGACATCTGTTACTAGAATCTACTACTGATCTGGAGCTCGTGCCTCTGAACCTATGGTGTAACATATAATAAAGCACCATAGCGCAAATACGCCAGTACGACTGAATATACTGAGTATACGAGTGAGTTAAGCTAAATACAAAGGGTTATCTGTATGAACAATGCTAACTAATATGAACGTGAGAATACATACACGCATAAGCAACTATAATTGAACTCGTGGTGATGTTGACTACTGAGTGTGATTACTGATGATATTAATTCACTGATATTGAGGTACTGAATAGATGAATGACTATTTATGACTGTTCGAATTATGAAGAACTAGTCTAATTGACTATGTCTAACAGTTCTGAAACTAAACATTGATAACATAGCTATGATGACTAATATAAATGATATAACTATGATGATCGGCGTAACCGATGTAACTGATGCTGAGCGACTATATTTGATAGTCTAAGTTCTGATATTCTTATGAACTATCTAAGTCTATTACTGAAATTGAGACTAAGATTGAAACTAAAACAGTGGGAGGTAATCATCTAACCGAAATACCCTGGAACTAAACTGGTTAGGGTCCAACCTATAACCCCAGCTGAAAGGGTGTCAATACCGTGTCACGGGTAGAGACAACATGTGAGTAAACCCTATTCTATTTTGGAGCTCATTCCGTCTGCCCTGCTATCAGGTAAACTCAAAGGAGATGCATTAGCCCTATGGTTAAGAATATGTCAACCTACGCTAGCTATGTATTTCTGGAATGCAAGGATTGCTTCTAGGAATCAGACTATCTGACTGTGATAGGTGAGTCCCCATCCTTGGGTTCACTCGGTGCTTAATCCTACTCCCAACTGAAAGTCACTGAACTGATTTACTGAACTAAACTGATTAACTGAACTGATGTTAGTGGGATTATTTAGCAGAGCTAAACTGAGTTTATGAGAGCACTGATCTTACTGAGTATTGAGTTCTTGAAATTTTTGAGAGTACTAAATTACGAAGATTACTGAAGTTACAGAGAACACTAGAATTTTTGAAGTTTTCGATATCACTGAGTACTGATATTACTGAAATTAGGTGAGATTAACTGAGTTACTAAAATTTCCTGAGTCACATGACTAACTGAGTTCTATGGAACATGGCTTGACTGAGAGTATCGTGAAATCATGACATGTCTCTAGACACTCAGCTATATTTTTCGGGTACAAGTACCCCCAGGACTTGATGGAAGGAAACTGACACACATGACTGACTTGATCATAAAAGTAGAGTCTAAAATTCACAATAGGATAAGTAGGGGATTTCATACTATACATGATGCTCAACTTCTTATACATGGAAGGGAATACATACAACATGTATATACTTGCATAGCTTCAATAGCATGCTCATTCTATATCACAACAACAACACATAACAATAATGTGAAATCATAGAGCACAGAACGTGGACTTGTCATTTAAGCACTATTGAATCATGGGACATGAATTATATCATCCTAGGCATTGTATCAAATATCTTACATGCACCACTTTGGGCATAGGTTTATTCATGAATTCAACAATCCATATCACCCAAAGTTCATATATTTTAACTAAAACGCCATCTTAGTTTCATAGAAACCCATAAATATTCTATCTTGACATCATTCAACATATAAACAAGATTAACCATAAAATCAAAAAATAACAAGCATGGCATATAGTTTAAAATAGGGTTCTTGGACTTCATGGATGAAATGAGTCCATGAATGAACACACTCATACCTTAGTTCTTGATTCAGTAAAGATTGACAGAGAGATTCTTTGAATTTGATGGTAAAATTTTCTTGAACTTAAATCCCCCAACTGAAACCCTAATGTGTTCTTGAGAGGATTTTGATGCAAAAAGTATGTTTTAGTGAAATAATGGCTTATTCTGTGTTTGAGAGCTTATATAGTGGTAGAAAGATGACCCAAATACCCCTCTAGAAGCGTCTTTTAATTTCTGTAAAAATTTTGATGATTTGGGCTCCTGGTGAGATGCAGAGACATCGTGTTGCCACATGTTTGTGATCTAGAAACTCATTGTGATGCAGTGGAATCGGGAAGAGACACTGGAAATTGACAAACGTCATTGTGGCTTATGGCGCAACGCACCATTGACTGAAATGACACTGCTGAAACTTTAAATCACTATAACATCTTCACCGGGTATCTATTTTAGGTGAATTTTGTATCGACGGAAAGTTTTTTGAATTCTCTACAATTAGGAGGGTATAAATCTACAAAATTACCACCTATAAACCAAGTTATTTTCATTCAAAGATGACCTATATGAAATCACACATAAAAATTTGGTGTATTCAAAAGTTCTTAGCTTGGCTTATTCTAAGTGACTCTTATGAACATGCTTAACACATCATAAGCTCTATTATAACTAGGATACTCATCCTAATTCATGTAATCAAACATGAATCATAGGATAGGAGGTTTCATGCATAGGAACAATGGTTCATTTTCTAGCTTAGAAATATACGAGGTATTACATATATGTGGGCCAGTACTTCTGGAATGTATTGAGTATGTGGGGATGAATGCAATAAGTAAAGCATAAATGAACATAATTTCAAATCATACATGCTAAGTGTAAAGGGACTAACCTTGATCACAAATAAACTGAAAGCTGAAACATTATAAAACATGAATAATAAAGCATAATTTGATAAGCTTAGTGATTTATCACACTTAGTTTCTAAAATCTTTAATTGTATGGGAGATTCTTGTAACCGACATAACCCATGTGAGCTATCATAGAGTCCAATGTCTTATCCACGTTGAAGAGATTTGTTCAATGATTTCCATCAGAATAAAACCTTAACTTAAATTGATCACAATACTTAGCCCATATTGTGAAAAGTAGGGGACACTCTTTGGCGAGGCCCCTAAACATAAACCTATTATGGCATGTAGTGACACGACCCGAACAAGGGCCTAGTCATGTCAGGTTCCTCAAGTCCAATCAAGACTGGAGACCACCCTCAATACCCAACCATAACTATCTTGCAACCTATGTTGGATGAATTTTAAGCATATAACAAGATAGAACAAGAATAAATCAAAGACATTAAATAAAATTTATAACCATAATCCAACAACCTCAATCAAATATCCAACCAGTGTCCACCCTATCACCAATACCAAAACCAAGGATGACACCAATACCAACACCATACATGCTCGTAGTAGTCTTAAAAAACTGATAACTGAAAACAAAGAACATCTAATCAGGACATGCCCCCGACCATAGCCAAAACCAAAGTCCAAGGAACAAAAATAATGTAAAGAAGTCCATAGCATGAAAGGGACTCTGCTGGAGTATGGAAGCTCACCACTTCAGTCCAACACTAAACTTTCCCCAAATCTAAGTCACTGAGTAGGAAGAATAGTATGGCCAATTTCGACATCACATGGCCATACAATACTCAAAGATGGTTAGCAGAGTGAATGCTAGCATGTACTCAGGAATAAAGATAAAATAATGCCATTATTCAAAACCAAAGTAAATAACCATATGCAATCACATACATATATACAAATATACCATGTCGAGAAAGGGAACCGGGTTTAGCATGCATTTAAAATCATAACCTGGGTTGTGTAGCTATACCATCATAATCTACCCATGGGCTATATGGGTCCAGTGTTACCCTTTTAATGTGCCCCAGTGCATGTAGCCTCATGAACTGGAGATATTATAAGGGGCGGAGATTCCTGTATACCCTTCACCCTCTATGATGTATATATACAAGTATAACTTGAGGGATTGTCGTGTACCCCACAAACATATGGTCACCATGACCAAATCTGATTTTGGCAAACATGAGTTTCTAGTGTCCCTCTGTCAGACTCACACCTTCACGATTAGCTATTACAACTCGCCAATATTGCCTAATTAAAATATTTAGCACATAACCAAACCACCAATTCCATGGTCAATTATCAAGGCATTGTGAAGTGGTATCATCATACTAACTATAGCTTAAAAGCAATGTCATTTAGCCAAGTCTTAGGGGATTCCTATGTACCCCCAACATTTCCAATTAAACCAAACCATGGCCACCAAGGGCTTTCCAGACCATTTAGAACCAACCAATCCAATTTAAGTTCCATTACCATATTATGCAATACAAGATTTCAAGAATAGTCAAACTATGTGACAAAATCATTCTCATTGTTATTTTAACAAACAAGTTGCGGCCATATAGTTTCCAAATTCAAAACAGTATCAATTGACCATTCCCATGCAACCACATGTTCAAACCATAATTATAACATGAAAACCATAAATAAGATATGGGAAAAAATTATCCAACCATGAACAAACAAAACCCCCAATATGTATTTTGAAACCCAAACAAATCCATAATAATAACATGAAAACCATTTATTAAAATATGATTTTAGTCGAACTAAAATAAGGGAGGAGTAACATGCCTTAGAAACCAAGGAAGAAGGAAAGAATCCCTCTTTAAATCCAAATTAATTGACTTGAAGAAACCCTAGCCTTTTATATAAGCAAGAGATTATGAGAGATTTGAGAGAGTTTAGAGAATGTTTGATATGAGTGGTACCCTCAAGTTGTCACATGATCAAAAAGTTGGACTCCATATTCTGTCTAACATACGACTCCCTCGCTCAATTCGTATCATCACCATATGACTAGTACCATTCCAGTTGTACCCTAGGACAAACATCAAAGGCAAGACACTGGACAACATATGATTTGGACCCTACCTTTCACACTCTAACATATGACTCATCACTACCAACTCATAACAATAACAGAAACCTAACAACCAAATACTGGACACCTTATGAGTTGGGTCACCTGACCCGTACCCACACCATACGACTAGTGTGGTGAGTAGTATGATGGTTAAAAACCTTAAGACTCAAGAAATTTGCAAGGACCAGACCCAGGGTGTTTTAATTCTGTCCTACTAGGATCATTCTACCTCAAATGATAGAACCAGGCAGTATAAGCATAATTTACACCCCAACACCTCTACTTTGACCTTTAACTAAGTTATAAAACAAAGATTCAAGGAACAAATCTTTTCTTTGACTAAGTTAGAAAAAAAAATATGTTATGAAGAACGCTTACCTTCCACACGAATTTTTTGGAACAAGAAATAGGAATGGATACTTGGACTTTATGTCCTCTTTGGCTTCCAAAGTAGCCTCTTCAACCTTGCGGTTCCTCCATAGAACCTCTTGATCTACCATCGACAAATCTAACGATCCAAGATCTCAATTGAGATCTCCTTATAAGACAAGGAATCCAAAATACAATATCCTTGATAGGCATAATTCGCAATGAATCATGCATACACTTTCTCAACATAGAAATATGGAACACCAGGTGAATGGAGCTCAAACTAGAAGGCAACTCAAACTCATATGAAACATTACCAACCCTTCTCAAAACTAAGTACAGACCAACATACCGGGGACTGAGCTTTTTTTTCTTCCTAAACCACATCACTCTCTTCATGGGAGACACCTTCAAGAACACCTTATCCCCAACCTCAAACTCTAACTTCCATTGCCTCACATTTGTATAGGAATTTTAGCGACTTTGGTCAGCCTTAAGACTTTTCCAAATCACCTTCACCTTCTCCATAGCTTGGTGAACTAACTTCAGGACAAACATATCCGCCTCTCCAATCTCGAACCACCAAATAGGAGATCTATACCTCTACCATACAAGGCTTTAAATAGAGCCATCCTAATGCTACAGTTTTAGCTATTATTATAGAAAAACTCTATAAGAGCTAAATGCTCAACACAACTAACACCATAGTCAATCACGCAAGCACAAATCATATCCTCCAACATCTAAAAAGTTCTTTTGGCTTGCCCATTCGACTGCGGGTGAAAAACAGTACTAAGACTCACCTTGATCCCCAAACCTTTCTAAAAGGATCGGCAAAAGTTAGATGAAAACTTTATACCACAATCTGAGATAATAGAAATAGGTACCCCATGCAACTTCAAAATCTTATGAGATACAACCTCGCATAATCCTCAGCCAAGAAATTAGTCCTCACTGACAAGAAGTAAGAAGACTTTGTCATCCTATCCATTATGACCCAAACTGAATCAAACTGATTATGAGACCCAGGAAGAGCGGTAATAAAATCCATATTGATTACTTCCCACTTCCACATAGGCAACTTAATTTCTTGATATAATCCTCTGGGCCTCATGTTCTCAACCTTCACTCGTTGGCACACCATGCATTTGGACACAAAATTTTCCACACCCCTCTTCATATTGTTCCACTAATATATCTCCTTGAGGTAATGATACATTTTTGTCAAACTAGGATGTACAACATTGCACGTCTCATGAGCCTCATCCAAGATCCTATCTCGCAACCCATCTATGTCAGGAACACATAACCTATCTTGGTACTGCAGGGTACCATCACTACTAATGGCCATCACCTTTTGCCACTGACATCACCCTTAATCCACATCAAGACAGGATCAAATATTTGCTTTTTGTTGATTTCAATACCAAGAGACAACTGCACTACCTCCTATACAAATACACTACCATTCTCGAAGTCAAGAGATAAACTCCAAGGTTAGCCAAATAGTGAATTTCCTTCACCAAATCCCACTTCTCTTTATCCACATAAGCTAGACTCCTCATGGATAACCTGCTAAGAGCATCAACAACCACATTAGCTTTACTTGGATGGTAGTGGAGACTAATGTCATAATCCTTAAGCAGATCAAACCATCTCCTTTGCTGAGATTAAGATCTTTAAGAGTAAATACATATTGTAGGCTCTTATGATCAAAAAAATATCCACATCTACTCCATACAAAAAGTGACGCCAGATTTTCAATGCGAACACCAAACCTAATAATTCTAAATAAAGAGTTAGATAATTCCTCTCATGCACCTTCAACTGCCTAGAGTCATAAGCTATCACATTACCATGCTTCAACAAAATGCACTAAAACCCCACACAAGATGTATCACGATAGACCATAATACCATCAGTGCCTTCAGGCAAAGTCAAAACCAAAGCCAAAGTTAGCTTATCATTCATCTACTCAAAACTACCCTCACAAGTATTAGACCACTTAGTCAACGGGGCAGCTATTGAAGAAAAACTCAGTCACGACCCAAGACTGCCCCTAGTCGTAACACTGTGCTTGAAACCATAAATGATCCCAATCTAACCCATGAACTGGCATACTATTGATCAACTGATTTATAATATATTAAATACTGGTTATGTGCAAAATATAATCATGACAAAATCTAGGAAGAATTATAATACTAATACAATTTATAATATGATAAAAACTGAAGAGAGAACTAAAATTATACGATTGACTCTGACTGACATCTATGAAGTCTCTACTATACTGACTATCAATAGCTGGGACATGCCTCCAGCTACCACTAATCAATACATATGAGTAATAAAGTAAAGTACATAAACAAAATCTGACTGAAGTCCCCAAAATAGGAGAACTCATCGCCTGATGGCTGGAAACTACAATAGTCTGGTTATGATGTGTGGTCTTTAGCATGTACCTACATTAAAAAATAATATAGACACACAGATGTATATATGGATCAGTACTTCTGGAATGTATTGAGTAAGTGGGGGTGAATGCAATAAGTTAAACTAATTTCGTAAGTAATCTTAAAACATGCATGCTAAGCGTAAGTAGACTCACCAAGAGACTGAAATATGCTAAAATATGAAGTAGCTTAAATTATGATCACTACTATAAATTAAACCAATGACAATGGTTCAAAAACCATTGCGATAGATACAGAAACCGTTATGATAGAGCTACTGCAATGGTTGACAGGTGTTGCATATGTGAGCATTGTAATTGATGTATCCCAACAACTTTTGAAATGAATATAATAACCATTAAAATATATAGACCTATTGCAATGGTTTTTTTAACTCCTATTGTGACATTTCATGTTGTCTGTAGCAATGGTGAAGAACCATTGCAATAGACTATATTGAAACAATTAGAAAGCATTGCAATAACCCTATTGCAACAATTTTGGGATATCTATTGCAAACTTATTGATCTTTTTACAACATTTTTTAACTATCTATTACAATGCTTTTTGATACCTATTGCAATGATTTTCAAATCTTTTGCAATATTTCTTTGCTACCTATTGCAACTATTGTAATTAACTATTACAACAATTTTTGTCACCTATTGCAACAATGAATATATTGGTATATATAGAGAGATTTATATTAATACAATTAAGGGAGCAGAGAACAGGAAATCCTTCAACGTAGAGTCATTACAAAAAAGAGCTTAGTCATAAGTTTTTCCATAAATAACATAAGAAAGCTTCTATATTCTACATTAGTGAATGATACACAAAAATTGAATTTCTTAACATGTTGGTGAACTACATACTATGGCTACTAGAGCCACCATTGAGGATATCTTCAAGTGAGATATCACTTATTTCCTTTCTGATGAGTGATGGTTGATGGCTCCCGTGCTTTTAGAGTATCTTCTAATAGTGTTATCCTCACAGCTATACATCTACAAGTAGGCCAACATACTTAAGAGTTAAGAATGTAAAAAATTAGAATCAAAATAATACTTAAAACCAAAAGCAAAGAGGTACATTAGGATGATGCTGATTCGGCTTTACTGATTCGGTTGACAAATGCAATGAATAAAGGAAAGTTCAAGTAGGGTTGGTGATACCAAAAACTTTAATGAGCATACAAGTTTCAACAACATAAAACAGTACTTAATCGTAAATACCTCATTTTTGTAGCTTTGGTAGCTTGTACTCCAGCTAATGCACCTTCAATCACTTAAAATAGAATATGAATATAAACCTTGGTGATATCTTAGTCTTCCTATGAATATTTTGGTAAACTTGGTATTCCTTTTCTTCCTTAGTAATCTAAGAAACTATCTGAGCTTGCTTATTCAGGACTATTTTGAAAGCTTCAGCATATTTTACTTTGGATTTTGCTGAACCTTCTTAGGAAGGACTTAAAAAATTCTTGTTCAATTTGAAAAAGCTATTATAAAAAAGCAACAATAGAATTTTTGAAGTCTTTAAAGTTGAAAATCCATATTATAGAAAAACCTCGCCAACACATCATAAACAAAAGAGCATTTATTTACGTAAATTAACAGACCAGGCTTTGATGCTAAGTCATTCCAATTATCATTTTTGAATATAGAGGATAGTGACTCATGGAATTTCTTACATCAGTTTAGCATAAATAACTTCAATTAATTAACAACATGGCATCCAAATCTCAAGGTATTATAGTCACAAAATTTAAATAAAATGAGCCTCGGAGTTAGAATGAGAATAAATAGGTTTATATCTGGACAAAAGAGGGCATATGTACCAGTTCAGTGATAAGATTCATGGATCAAAGCCTATTAATAATTTGGGTAGATCTTTAATTTTTGAGTCATAACTGAATAGTTACAGCTCAATAAAAAAGTCTTTGTTTCTGTGACCATAAAATTATACCAAATTATTTTTGAAAAGCAAAGGAAAAACCACACAATCTTTGTATAAATGTATATGCTAAATGAGAAGAAGTGTTCTCTTTCTCATACAACTAGATGCTAGACAGATATTATTGTCATTTATCACTCTCCAAGTACAATTTTTTCTTTCTAATAGTCATCACATATCAAAGATAATAAGCATGTCAAACAACATCGGTAGATGGTCTTCAAATCTTCTAAGTACTAGAAACTGAATCATTTACAGTAAATCAAAGTTTGGTAGCATTACTTAGGCCAAGTTATATGTAAATGCAATTCAGAAAATTTTATTGTAGCCAAGTTATGCCAAATTAGTAAGTATTCTTTATCTAGGTATCTGTAAATGTAAACTAGAAAAAGAATAGTGACCAAGTTAGCTATTCTAACATTGGCACAACACGGGCATGGATTGACCAAAGACTGGTTTATCTATCAGTCCACTTGCATTGTATATTTGAAAAAAGCTACAATATTGGAACTACTAGGTTCTAGCCTTATCTACAACTTGTTCAAAAAAATATCAATGAAAATTACCAATCTATTAAGGAAACATAAAAATCCCATACCTTCTTTGCATTGAGCTGTAGCATTTCTCAATGAAGTCATCTCTGCATAAGCAAGGATACATCCAATGAGAAAAAGAATTGCAATCAGAATATATATTAACATAATATTAAATGGAGATAAATATGCCTTTTCTAAAAAGATAAAGTATTTGTAAATGAGCAAAAAGGGTAAAGAGAGGTCAACTGAAGAAAGTATGTCATTACCGAGTGTCAGTGTCTTTATTTTTTATGGTTCAGATATCATCAATTGACCAGTGAGTTCAGAAGAAGAAACAATGGCCTTGTTAGTAGGACAATACAATAATGTTCAAATTTAAAAATGTAAATAAGTACAAGAAAAATTTAAAAAATCATTACCAAAAAACAATTACTAGTATTTGGTTACTTCGGTATGTGTTTACACAAGCAAACAGAGTATCAAGAATGTCTTAAAGTAGAACATAACCTTGGGTAGTTATTTTTACCCTAAGAGCCTCTAAATTAACTCCACAAGCTGATAATTCATCTTGAATCAACGTGATCTTTTCCTATAAAATAATTGAAGTGAGTATCTTAGAAAAATGAGAACAAGTACATTATAGAGTCTAGAACTAAACATAAGCTCTCAGATCATGTTGGTAGTTACAAATTGATGGCGAGCAAGAAGATGATTGGTGTCTTTATTAGTGTCTGGATAAGAAAGGCATTGCTAATGTGACATACCTTTGCTAGATTTAGAAATTATGGAAACAACCTGCACCACATAATAGGACAACGGTGTATAGTTATCACCGCAGTGTTCTTCTAAGCTAATAACCTCTATTTCGTTAAGAAAATGATAAATCGTTTGAATCTACAGAACTATGTTGCTACAAATTTATCAATATTACCATCTTTGTTTCTTAGTAGATTTGGTTGTATTAGATCCTAGATAATCGATCGTATTCCACCTGAATTTTGCATGCAAATTCAAAGCTATAAGAAGCAATGAAAAATATTCCAAACAACCGACAAATGAGTATATACGGAATTAAAGCATATTCTATCCATAGGCATTGATAATGCTATAAAATCTATAAATTATAAAGTACAATGTACACTGTGCAATTTACTAAAATTACAACATAGAACAGTGAAAATCCACGTAAATTGTTGGGATCTTAGGCATCGACAATTCTATAAACTATAGAAATAATTGAATTCAACATAAACTGTACAAATTAACTAAAATTATAGAAAAACCAGTTACAAATTGCTTGGATCTTCATACAAATTTGATAAACAAATGATTGAAAAATTAGATCGGACGGTAAAAAATCCCTAGATCTAATGATGAAAATCGAAAGTAAAAAGTTGCAGAGAAATCAAATAGCCTGATATTTCTTACTTTGTCACTAAACTAATCAACACCGGCCTATTTCCTTAGACGCCAGAGGCTTCAATCGAAATATTTTTTATGCTTATAAATTGGGCTATTGTAAATCGGGCAAATTGTAGTGACTAATTTGTGGTCGGAGCACTGGTGGTCGAAGCAGCAGTCAGAGCAGAAGTCAGAGCACTAGTGGTCAGAGCAGTGGTGGTCAGAGCGGTAGTCGGGACAAGTTTACTAGTTGTTTACTGACAGTGATTTGAGAGTGAAAATTTTCTGTTATATCTTTATTTAATTTTGTTATATATTTCCTTAATTATTGTTATATATTTCTTTAATTTTTGGCGAAATTTGTGAAAGATTTGGGAGGGAATAAATCACAACTGATGCAATAGTTTTTTTTTTGTCAATTAAGTGTTACCATAGGTGGATTTATGGCAACGGTTCAAGCAACTGTTTCTATAAGGCACCCTACTGCAATGGTCATCCATCAATAGCAACGGTTATAGCACAAAATAGTTCTATTATAAAAAAAATTTCCACAGTTGGAATCTTTGCAATAGATGCTCTATAGCAACGCTTTTTGAACCATTGCCTAAAGGTCTATTGCAATAGGGGTAATTTCTAGTAGTGTGAGTAATAAACATAATCTGATAAGATGGTTAATCACTACACTTAGTTTCTTATAACTTTACTTGTTGTAGCATAAGTAGAGCTGAAGTTGGAATACGGTAAAATATGAATACATGAACATATAAAACCAAACATTCAAGTACTGAGCTGATCTGATTGACTGAATTATTGATGCCTAGGTGACAGAATGATTGAAATCTAAGAAAAGAGATAACTAGCGCCTATACACTGAGTAGTTGATATATGAATACAGACTAATGATATGCGAACACTGAATAGCTGATGACTGAATATTGATTATGTAATACTAAATTGTACTTAGTCTGAATAACTAGACTGAAACTATGGGGAACTACACATATGAGTTAAGGACAAACTGAACAACATAAGATAACTGAGCATGAATGCATGAAAACTATGATATCTTAGAATACAAAACCAAGAATAAACATATATCATAAATAATCTGTAAACTGAAATACTAAAATTTGATGACTAGATAACTGATAATATCTTTGCTTTGGTCAAGCAAACCTGAACTGAATCTGTACTTTATACTGCACTGACACTGAGGGAGCTAGCTATAACCAACATGCCCCAAATCTATTGTTAGGGTCCAACCTGTTAACCCAATTGGATGGGTGTCTCGAAGGATTAAGGTGTCATGCATAACTGATAGGGGACACCTCAAGTCCACGATGGCATGATAGGTCTAGAACTTAGGGACTGGTACTAACTTCTCATGCCTAATTGACGGGGGAGACAAGTGCATCATGCCTAACTGGTGGGGAGACAAGTGCCTCATGCCTAACTAATAGGGGAGACGCCATCCCTATATTCACTGAGTTCTAATTTTTACTCACAACTTAAAGGCACTGATTACTGAACTGAACTAAGCTTAACTGAACAAACAACTGATCATTATAACTAACTGAATGATAATGCTCATGGTATATCTGAAATCAATCTAAAAATGCTGAAATTATGTAAACAATAAGGTATTGGGTGTTCATAACCCACCAGAACTGAATAAAAACAACAATGATGACATATAAAGCTTTAAAAACCATAGTAGGGGATCATTGCTCAAAACCCAACATTTAGACATATCATCAACGACATGAGAGTCATGAATTTCAACATGGGAATATGATATACATGTGAAAACAATATGACTGTATGACTAAATTCATAATTTGGGGATTTAACATGAAATTAATGGAATAGGACATAGAAACTTGCAACTCAAAGAATGAATAGATTAATTCACTTGAAAACACTTGTAAGCATGGCAAAGTTCATAATTCGATATTAAAAGATGAAATTTAATTGGATACGTCATGGGAATTGAAACTTAAAGCATGAGATAACCTAACTTTTAATGAAAACATCCTTGGACATGATTTAGTCAAATTACTAAGGAAATCATGATTTAAATTTATCTTGAACACATGATACTTCATAAACAAAAGGAAAAGTGCATATATTTAATTAAATAAAAGCTTTTTGGGCTCCATAGGTAAAAGGGGACCTATGGATAAACTCCCACAAACCTTAAACCCTTAAACTTGAAAGCTAAACACCAATCTTGATGCTTTGTTGAAGATTCTTGTATTTGAGAACTTGAAATTTTGGTTTCCTTGGAGAGAAAGTAATGGAATTTGATGATCTTAGGGGAGGAGAGGGGTTGTATTTTAGAGAAAATTAGAGAAGATTGGCAAATAATGCCCTAACTAAACCTTTAATTCATGTTATGATATATTACATTGAGGGGAAAAGACTTAATTTCCCCTCAGGGAATTAATTCGAAATTGGACTGCGATTTACAAGTTCATCGTGATGCAGTCTTATCGCAGTGGCTTACTGGTTCTGACAAAAATTATCATAACTTTTTGCTCGGGTATCAAATTAAGGCAAAATTTGTATTGTTGGAAAGATAATTCAATTATCTACAATTTTTTTGGTCTTCAGATGAAAAATTCCTTATATGTCAAAAGTTATACATGTTCAAAGTTGACCCTTGTAGAATCGAATACCAAATTTTAGATGAATCAAAGGCTCTTAGATCAACTTTGTTCTAAGTGAATTGTATGAACATTCTTCACCTGATAAGCACTTCACAAACTAGGATAATGATCATGACACATGCATTCAATTATAAATCAAGAACTGGACGAAAACACCTTTACTGTGATGTGATGTGATGTATGTGCCAAAGGGAATGTCACTGCGACGTGGCCCTATCGCGGTGACTTGCTGGATTCGTGATCCAAACATGACCCAAACCTTGTCTAAAAATCCAAAACTCTCCCGAGACATACCTATCACATCCTTAAATATGAATTCACTCAAAACTAACGTCTCAGGGTCGAGAAGACCAAAATTAAAATCCTCAAAGTTTAGGGGTTTTGAAAATGGATAAGTCCCTAACACTTAGCAAAAATTTCAAGACGTAAGACCCTTAAGCATGCAACTAAGAGCTGAATCAATCTAGGACTGGTATGGGGTATTACAAACTCTCTACGAACCTTCTGTAGTAACCAGATAAACCGAAGAAGCTCTGAATATTTGTTGGAGTTGTAGGTCTAGGCCATTTCTTTACTTAGCACCCTGCAACTGATAAAACAAATCATCTATCCTTGGAAGAGGTTAATTATTCTTTACTGTCACCTTATTCAGCTATTTGTAAACAATACACATCCGAAGGGAACCATCCTTCTTACGCTAAAATATGATAGATGCACCCCACGAAGGACACACTAGGACGGATGAAACCCTTATCTAAAAGATCCTTTAGCTGCTTCTTAAGCTCCTTCAACTCAGCTTGAGTCATTCTATATGGAGGAATTAAAATTGGATGAGTGTTTGGAACAAGATAAATCCCAAAATCAATCTCCCTATTAGGAGTAACATCAGGAAGGTCATCAGGGAAGACCTTAGGAAATTCATTCACCATTAAGATAGAATGCAAAGAAGGACCTTTTGAGTTAGAATTTTTAAATCAGACTAGACAATAGAGAAACCCCTTAGAAATTAATCTCTGAGCTCTAAGATATGATATGAACCTCTCCTTAGGCTCTAGGGAAACACTCTTCCATTCAATAACAAACTCATTAGGAAATTTAAAGACAACCTTACGGGTCCAATAGTTAAGAGACATGTAGCATGAGTGCGACTAATCCATCCCTAATATAACATCAAAGTCCACCATTAATAATTTAAATAGATCAACCACAGTGTCTTTACTACCAACAAATATCACATACCCCCGATAGACTCTTCTAGTAATCATAGAGTCACCATCTGAAACATACTCAGAAAAAAAAAATACACAGCCACAAAAAGGGTCATATAAGAGAGAGTGGACCCTGGATTTAGTGAATAGTACTCATCACGAGAAAAGAGTTTCAATATACCAGTCATAACATCAAGTGATGTCTCAAACTCCTGTCAGTTAGTGAGAGCATAATGATGATTTTGACCAGTGTCAGAGCCAGATGGTGCACCCTATGGTGTTGGGGCAGAAGAAGAGGCAATCAGAACCATGTTTGTGCCAGAGGCAACCTTAACAATAGGACAGTTTCTAAGCATATACCCTAACTGATAATAGTTGAAATACCTGTCCCTTTTCTCATCATAGAATACCTGATGCAAAATACCATAAAACCAGCAAGGATGGTTTAATGGAACTAACTAGGGCCCACTAGCTAGAGATTGGTTACCCTATTCCCTAAAGTTATCACAACCATGGAAATTCCTATCACCCAATGTCTATGGGTAGGAAGCACTAGCCTACGAGTAAAACCCAAAATTTCCCCACTTCTTCTTGGGGCACTTACCACATCCCTACTACTCTATTGTTAGCCACCACCCTGCTCAGAAAATTTAAACTTTTTTCCCTGCCTCTCCACTAACTCAGCCTATTCTTCTTCTCTTCCTCAATGTACTACATGCATACCACCAACCTGGAGATATCTATGACCTTGTTCAACAAGGCAGCTTTTCTCTCCATAGTCAAGTCTTGGGATTAATAGGAAGCAAACTTCCTCATCCTCGCCCTCATACTAGAAACCAACTCCAAATCATACTGAGATAACTGGTGAAAATTCAAGGCATACTCTTTAACTGAAATCTTACCCTTTTTCAGATTAACAAACTCGTTCACTTCTGCTTCCCTCAACTCCTAAGGAAAAAAGCAGCCCAGAAAAGAATTAGAAAAATCCTCCTACAGAGATGACTCAGCATCGCCACCCCTCTAATGATCCCATTCCTTGTACCATTGGTACACCATATACTTTAGTTAGTAGGTATCAAACTCCATGCCCTCCACATTAGTGGCATGCATAATAGGAAAAATCTTTTCCATCTCATCCAAAAAAACTTGAGGATCCTCCTCAACCTTAACACCAATAAAGGACGGAAGGTTAGGCCTTATAAACTGGCCAACCCTTGTGGCCTCAGAAATAGAGTAACAGGAACACCACGCTCGGACTGAGAAGCTACCAACTATGCCAATATATGAATGGACTAATGAAATTTAGCATACGTTACTTCAGCCTAAGGTGCTCAAGAAGGACTACAGGGAATCAGTGGAACTCTAGGATGATATTAAGGAACTGGACCCCTAGAATTGGTCTGGAACCTATATATAGAACGTGTCCCATCAAAATTGTCCTCAAGTGGGATAAAGGATTTTCTGTGAGCTTTATATCATCAAGGAGGCATGATTTGAAAAGCGAACAAATGGAAATTAGAGAAGATTTTTGGACGTAGAATCTACCCCTTGAAAATAGAACACAAGAAAGAGAAATATTCCTAAATTCTTTAAAGCCTTTCCATTATGAGTATGGCGCACTACACACCCTTAAAAAAGACTCTACTCCGCATGCCTTTGTGGACTCCCAATTGACCATGAACCTAGGGCTCTTATACCAATTTGACATGGTTTGAACTAGGGCCTAGTCATGTCGAATGCCTCAAGTCTAATCGGGACTGAAGACCACCCCCAATACCCAACCATAACTGCCTTGTAACCTCTGTCAGATGAATTTTTAACATATAACAAGGTAGAACAAGAATAAATTAAAGACATTAAATAAAATCTATAACCATAATCGAACAACCTCAATCAAATATCCAACTAGTGTTAACCCTAATACCAATACCAATACCAATACCAAGACTTACACCAATACTGACACCACCCATGCCCATAGTGTAGTATTCCCACAAAGCCTCTAACCAAAAACAAAGAACATCTGATCATGACATGCTCCTGACCATTGCCAAAACTAAAGTCCAATGAATAAAAATAACGTAAAGAAGTCCATAGAATGATATGGAGTCTTCTAGATTATGGAAACTCACTAATTTAATCCGACACAAAGTTGTCCCTAAATCTAAGTCACTGAGTAGGAGGAGGAGTATGGTCGATTCCTACATTGTGTGGTGATACAGCTCTCGAAGATGGTTAGCGGTGTGAATGCTAGCATGTACTCAGGAATAAAGATAAAATAAAGTAAATAACCATATGCAGTCACATATATATATATATAAATATACCATGTCAGGAAAGGGAATCGATTTTACCATGCATTTAAAACCTTAGCCTTGATTGTATACCTTTACTACCATAATCCACCCATGGGCTATATGGGTCAAGTGTTACTCCCTTAACGGGCCCCAGTGCGTGTAGTTGCTTGAATGAGAGATACCTTAAGGGTCGGGGATACCCATGTACATTTCACGCTTTATGATACATGTATACAAGTATAGCTTAGGGGATTCCTATGTACCCTAGAAGCATATGGTCTCCATGACCAACCCTCATGCCGAAAAACATAAGTTTTCAGTGTCCATCCATCGGACTCACACCTTCGTGGTTAGCTATTACAACTCACCATTATTGCTGAATTAAAACATTTAGCACATAACCAAAACACCAATTCAAAGAGTCAATTATCACAACATTATGAAGTGGTATCATCATTCCGACTATAGTTTTCACGCAATGTCATTTAGCCAAGTCTTAGGGGATTCCCATGTAACCCACAAGATTTCTAATTAAACCAAACCACGGCCACCAAGGCCTTTCCTGACTATTTAGAACCAACCAAACCAATTTAAGTTCCATTACCATACTATGCAATGCAAAGTTTCAAAAATAGTCAAACTATGTGACAAAATCATTCTCATTGGCATTTTAACAAACATGTTGAGGGCATATAGTTTCCGAAGCCAAAATAAGTATCAATTGACCATTCCCATGCAACCACATATTCAAACCATAATTATAACATGAAAAACCATAAATAAGACATGGAAAAATATTATCCAACCATGAACAACAAAAACCCCCAACATCTATTTCAAAACCAAAACAAATCCAAAATAATACCATGAAAACCATTCATTAAAATATGGTTTTAGTTCAACTAACAATGAGGTAGAAGTAACATACCTTAGACACCAAGAAAGATGGAGAGAATCCATCTTGAAAGCCCTAAATTGATTGACTTAAAGAAACCCTAGCCTTTTCTTGACCCAAAAGATTGAGAGAGATTTGAGAGAGTTTAGAGAGTGTTTGATTGAAAATAATTAGTTAATAAGGCTTTTAAAGTTGTTTTATGTCGTGGGGTCAAAATAAGTTAAGAGGGGAAATGTTCAGAATACCCCCAACTTAAATTGTAAAAATCTTGTATGTGTATGATTGGACCCCTCAACTTGTAACCACATCATACGAGTGGTACCCTCAAGTCGTAACTTGATTAGAAAGTTGGACACCACATTCTATCCTACATATGACTCCCTTGATCAACTCGTATCATCACCATTCAACTAGTACCATTCCAGTTGTGCCTTAGGCAGAATATCAAAGGCTAAACATTGGACAACATATGGTTTGGACCTTACCTCTGATCACTCGAACATATGACTCATCACCACCAACTCATAACCACAACAGAAACCAACCACCAAATACTAGATACCTTACAAGTTGGGTCACCTGACCCGTACCCACATCATACGACTAGTACGGTAAGTCGTATGCTGATCAAAAAGCTCAATACTTGAGAAATTTACAAGGACCAAAACCCAGGGTATTTCACATAGTTTTTGGAGAATAGGATGAGCTAAACCCACATTCCCTTCTCGATGCTAAATACTACTCCCAAAAGATATACTTATATGCTCATACTTATGAAATCCACCTCAAAATAGCATATGAGTTTATAACTGAAAACCAACTATACTTCTCTTACTTATATAATATTCATGGGAAAACTTGGGGATTTCACGTCTTATCTTAGACCATAAGATCAAAACTGAACTGTAATCATGCTATAAATCTTTTATCTTGAACTTATAAGCTTGAAATTCTTGTAAACTCAGTAACTTATACTTAAATTTGAAATCATTCATCATCTCATTGAAACTTCTTATCAAAATATCAAACTTAATGCTCAAATTGAAATATTATATTAACTCATCAAACTTCATGTCAAAATATTAAAATTAGTCTCATAATCATAATCATGTAAGTAAAAGCATGTGTAAAGGTAAATTCTTTTGCAAACGGAACTTTTAAATCACATAACAATACCATAATCTCAAAAATATGAAAATTGGGTATGAACCCTAACTAAAAATCACATTAATTTAATTGCAGAAAACAAAGCTTTTTGGCACAAGGATGAAAAGTTATTCTTTCTCAAACCCCACATACCTGATTATTTTTTATTCTTGAATTGAAGTTTTGGGGATTTGGACTTGGAGATGAAAACCCTAATTTCTTACTTTGGGAGAGGAGGAAAATCATGTGTATATAGAGTAATTTGGTGTTGTGTTGAGATAAAGGGATTTGGGGTTGTTTTAGCTTATTTATTTAGCCTTAAAATAACTTAAACGACATAGTTTAAAAGAGTGGAAAAAGACCAAAAAAACCTTAGCAACCGCCTAGAAGTTGCCTAGAAGCAGTCCCAATTACTTAGGTCACAACTCGCAGGGTCCGTCCATGAGTCGTGACTTCAGTCATGGTTAGAAGTCAAATTTTAGGCTCTATTGCTCAGATTACGACTTCTTCCTAAGGACCCATAATGAGACATTACGAGTCGTAGTCTGGGCAGCTTTGACAGTGCTTCAGTATTTTGACCATAATGTTTCACCCGAATATTAGATTAAGAACAAATTGGTTTCGTTGGAAAGATAATTAAATTATATATCTTTTGGTAGGTATTGAGATTAAAAATTCTTAGTTCACCAAAATTTTTGCTAGTTGGAATCTTACTGTAGTTATATAGTTCACAAGAATTTGATTGTTAAGGGATGTTTTGACTTGTTCATAAGTTAGGAGCTATTTGAGGTCTTAATATTTGTATAAATCACTTATAAAACTAATCAAACCTGATACTTGATTTTTTTATGAAATTAAAGTATAATTCTAATAATCTCTTGGATTTTTTGGGTGTTCAATGGGTCCAATAGTTATTAAGACAAAAACTTGGGCACCTCCACTGGGATGACTACGAGTGGAACTATACTACTCATATAGTGTACTTATGACTCATTGGGTACTAATCATTATCAAGGTAGAACCATGGACAACTATCACTTGATTGAATCTGATTTAAGCCCTACAACTCGTAATGAGTCTACACAACTCAACAAGTTAGTCATTGGCTGAACAGTGAGCTCCCGAATAACTCAGGGTATTTCATCCAACCATGCCAGACTTTTCATACTTATCGACTTTTGGCTTAATGTTCTGCAATCATATTAGCCTTGCTCGGATGATATAATATTTAGATGTCATAATCATTAATCAATTCCATCCATCTTCTCTACCTCAAGTTTAGGTTTCTTTGAGTAAGCACATGCTACAAACTACAGCGGGCTGTTAACACATCACACTTTACCCTATAAAGGTAGTGTCTTCAAATCTTCAAAGAAAAAACCACTGCTACCAACTCCAAATAATGATTTCCATAACTTTTTTTGTAAGGCTTTAGCTTTTGTGAATCATAAGCAATCATATTCTGACCGTACATAAAAATTACGCCTAAACTAGATCATAAAGTATCACAATATACATTGAAATACTTATCACTAACAGGCAAGGTAAGAATAGGAGTTGAAATTACTAAAGTCTTGAGCTGTTGAATGATCTCCTCACACTTTTCATCCTACACAAATAGAACCAAGTGGGTTATATGTGAAGCAATAGAAGAAAATCCCTTGACAAACCTACTATAGTAACTGGTTACCCGCACAAAACTATGAATTTCTTTAATATTTGTCAGTTTAGCCCAACTCTTAATAGCTTTAACTTTTTGTGGGTCTATCATCACCTCTTTACTATATATCATGTGCCCTAAGAATGATACTGAATTCAACCAGAATTCGCACTTTGAGTATTTAGAATATAGTTGTTTCTCCTTAAGCAACCCCAACACTATACGCAAGTAAGCTTCATGCTCCTCCTTACTCTTAGAGTACACTAAAATATCATCAATGGAAATGATAACTAAATAATCCAAAATGGGCCTAAAAATCCCATTCATTAGACTCATAAATATAGTCGGGTTATTTGTCAAACTAAAGGACATAACCACAAACTTTTAATGCTCATAAAGTGATCAAAAAGAAGTCTTTAGGATGTCATCTACCCTAATTTTGAGAGGATGGTATCCTGACCTCGAATTAAAATTTGGAGAATGCAGCAACTCTGTGCAACAAGTCAAACAGATCATATATCCTAAGCAAAAGACACTTGTTATAAATGCTCACCTTATTCAGTTGATGGTAGTCTATGCAAATCCATATACTACCATTTTTTTCACAAACAAAATATTAGCACCCCAAGGCAAAACACTTCGATGAATAAACCCTTTTTTTAATTACTCTTGCAACTAGAAATTGAATTTTGTTAATTCTGCTAGTTCCATTCGATAAGGAAGGATAGGCATAGGGTATGTTATCATCTCTAACTCTATCCAAAATTCAAACTCACAATATGGAGGCATACCAGGAAGATTATTAGGAAATACTTCTAAGAATTCACACACTAGTGGAAATGAAGCTATAGGAGAAACTATCAAACTTTCTTCCAAAATATGATCTAACAACAGCCTACACCATTGCTTAACTAATTTCTGGACATAAATAGCTGACACAATTCTCATGGGAGTAGGCTTAAAAGTACCTTTGTACTAAATTTTCCATCTTGCACATAGCTACAACAACGGTCTTAGCATAACAATCAAGAATAGCATAATACGGAGACAACCAACTCATATTCAAAATAATATCAAATTCCTCTATATGTAAAACCACTAAATCTAACAATATTTTATACCTCATAAATATCATAAAACATGCCTAATAGACTTAATCAACGCATATAAAAACTCCATTTTGTGTAGATATATAAATAGAAGTATTAAGAAATTCACAAATTAAATCCCGTCCCAAAGAAAATTTCATAGACACATAAGATAAAGTATACCTAAGATTACCGGGATCTAACAATATTGAAGCCATACAATCATAGATAAGAAGAGCACTTATGATCACAGCATAAAAATCTTTAGCCTTAGGATGGCATAGATAAGAAGAGTACTTGTGATCACAGCATCAAAATCTTTTGCTTTAGGATGGGAAAAAAAACAAAAAGATGAGCCCTATAACTATCTTGGCTACCACCTCTACCAGTATGAGCACTATTCTACCAATCTATCCTCAAACTTGATTAGCATGGTAGCCACTCCTCCCTGTAGCCTGTCCACCATACGCACTTTGTGGAAGACCCCTACAATGTGATCCACCACTATGACCTACTGGAACTAGAGTGCTAAAAGGTGGTTCCAATCAACTAACCTGCATATAAGAAATTAGGACAAAACCTCTTGATGTGGCCCAAGCCCTCACACTTAGGGCACATGATGCTCAGGTCAGGTTGCTAGACTAAAGTTGACAAAGGTGTACAACTTCCTATCCATAAATATTGATGATTGAACTTAGACTGGCCCTCTGTATAAACATAGGCATAGACAAACTGTAAGTCAAGGAAGAATGACTCTCTAAACCACAACCTCTCAAAAAAGTACCACTAAACTAACCAGATGTCTAAGCCTTCTTTCCTCTTCCTTCACCTGCCCTTACTTTTTAATTGCTTCAGCCTTCTTAGAAAACTCAACCACGTCCTGGAATGACTTGCCCAAAGCTGAAATTAATAAGATAAGCATCTGGATCCATAAATTTAAACTTTTAGCAATGTAATTGATCTGCTCCTCCTCTGAAATAATCAACTAAATTTCATAATGGAACAAGGCATGAACTGGGCCTCATAGGTCTCCATAGTTTTATCACCCTACTCTAACTATAGAAACTTAGCCTTCTTCTGATTATGATACATATAGCCTTATTCTGATTACAATAAGTGAGAGAAACATAATTTTTAAGAAATATATTATAGAACTGAGCCCATGTATGTGGAGGTAAGTTAAACCTACATTCAACAAAGGACCTCCATTATTGCTTAGCCACAGCCCACAACAAAATAAAAAGAATTCCTTACCATACCTCTCAACCACACCCATCATATACAATGCTCATGATGGTAAATTAAAAATTAGAGAATTCTTAGAATAAATATGTTGGAATACTTGAGGTTTCATCTTCATGAACTTATAGAATAGTCCATTCTTATCACCACTCAACACCAGTCCTAATACTTGTTGAGGAAATACTGTAGTATCAGAGACCTCATCTATCGTAGGTTCGACAATAGTTGGATACTACAATACTAGGATGAGAATACCAATATAGGTAAAGAAGTACAGGTACAAGACAAACCACTTAGAAACCCCAACACCTACTAAATTAAGTCCATGAACACAGGTACTTGGCTACACCATTCCGTATAAGCACCACATTCTTTGGAACCAATACTTCTTTCTTCTCAACCACTCCATCCTCATTTTGATCCAACTGATAGCATCCTACTGAGGTGGAGGGAATGGTGTTCTTCTTCTATCCAATACTATGAGTTCTCAGTATCCACCATAAATAAGTATTGCCTTTCTTTCTACTCTATCTACCTTACCCCTTACTCAAGGCCCACCTTAAACTACAACCTCAATGGTCGGTGTAGGTGCTAATACAAGTAATATTATTAATATGGGTACTATTACTCTCGTGGAATGGGTATTCACCTTCTACTAAATAAGAGTGAATTAGTTTGGAGCACCAAATGCCAGTTAGAATCACGTAATAGCACGAAAGGAAAAAAGAAAGGAATTTTGTTTCCTAAAGCCCTGTAATATTTTGAAGAAAAGTACAAATGTCTCTATACCATTTTGCAAGACTCTACAATAAATGTTACTATATCATGAGATTTACAAATCCAATCCTCTAATACCATCTTTTTCACAACCCATATGGTCGTGATTATCACCCACTCTAACACTATGGTGGGAGAAACATCTAACCTAACCCATACAAATTATGTATATCTACTTCACAGGTTATTATTGTCAAATCCTTATTATGTGGTCATTAAACACAATAATGATCAATCAAATAAAAAAATAAACATAGTCAAAATCATGATACTAAAGAATATATAGTGTTTTTTCTTTAGTTATTACAATATTAAGACCTAAAGTCATTGTACAAAAACATCTAAGAGTGTCCAGAATGGTATCTAATCGATTATTCAAAATGTAGAAAGTAAGAGAATGTCCTAGTATTAAAAGAAGGGCATAAATAAAATTAAAAAACTCAATCACTGCCTAGTCATGGTGCATACTCTTGAATAAAAGTCTGTAAATGTTGGATAGAGTTGAGCTCTCCTCTCAAATACTGGAATATAGTCTTTACTCAATAAAAAGTTAAGCACAAGTAGCATTACACCAATTAAGAACTGGTAGGTATTATAGGATGACTTAACATAATACTACCCAAAAAAGTAAATCAAATATATGTAACAATGATCAAGACAAAACTTATAATAAAGGACAACCAACCATAGATATTACACTTCACTTCAAGAAGAATATAAGATCACAATTACACATTTTACACTTAATCAAATTCATCAACAAGGTTTATCACCACATATATGTATAAATGTATATTCAGATGCATATGATGAATGTATATATGCAAGATATACGTATCTTCACTTTTTTATCTCAATGTCATCATCATTGTCAATGTCATTCTCAACATTATCATTACCATAATCTTACTATCATCATGATTATTGCCAACTCATCACTATAATACTATATTATTCACCATCAATATCAATAGAAATGTAATATAGTTAATAATCACAAGTAGTGTTTCAAAATAGCAAAAAATATTTGATTTACATATAAGCACAGAGCCAAGAAAGTCCTGTTGCTTATAAGCATAACCTGCCTCAATTCCCTACTCAAATTACTTTAAATCACCAGCCTACCTTTTCTTTTCTTTCAATTCATTTTTGATCTATAAACAAGAAGTTTACTCATTTTAATACTCTTATATTTTCCCTCCATTTGAAACCTACAATTATTGATTTAAACTATGAAGTTACCCAAGTTTATCATATTAGGATTCTCTATAAATATCACAAGTTCTACATATTTTTTCATGAAAAGAATAATGCTACTCAATCTAGTATTTTCTAACACCCTAGGATCATTACCAATTGATTTTAATCAAATTCCCATAAGTTTTCTTTCAGTTCATAAACTAGGAAAAATCCCTATATTCTACAATGGATAAGTTCCTAGCAATGTTCAAGAATTTAATAGAGTATTTTAAGTATAGAACGTAAAGAGACCTTATCTTCAAAGATAAAAACTCCCAAAATTGATAGAAAAATGTCTTTCTCGAAGCTTTGAACATTTTTAGAGAAAAAATAATAAAGAATTTTTTTTATTTTTAAAACTAAAATTGTACTTTTTACTATTATAATGGCACCTTTACCGCTACAATGGTACCATTATAGTGGTGAATAAGTTGCTACAGCATCGCTAGCAGACTAATTAAGGTCATTGTTGTAGTGGTAGTTTTACCCCTGTAGTGGTCCTTGATGTGCTGTGGAAACATGGCATATTCAATGCTTAAAATGGTAAAATTTGCATTGAATAAGGTTGTTTTGTCAGATATAATATGTGTTTTATGTTTTTTTGTAGGGAAATTAGGTAGGAAGTGGCTTGAAATGAAAAATAGAATAGAATGCTCCCAAAAACTGAAGGACTGGTTATGTTATGAGTTGTGGAGACACCTTACGACTCGTAGCCCAAATCAAAAAGAAAATAGTGGCTAAAGTAAGTTGAGGAACTAAGTAATAGAAGTCTACAAGTCATAAGGATAGGCTATGACTCGTAGTGAGAAGTCACACTATGACCAGTGTATTAAGCCTTGAAGATTGGTGCCCCAGTGGTTGGGAGTGAAGACCATGAGTCGTAATGTTTGAGTACGCCTCACGGTAAGGATTCATAATGATAACAGAATTAAATGACCTAAAGATTATTACTTTTGACTTGAAATCTCCCATTTTACTTTTCTACACTACTCATGGATTTTGTTAAGTTTGAGAGACTTTTCCATATATTCCCTATGGGTTTGACCTTAACCTAGTTTGTGTTACTATATTTGACATCGACCATAGCATACTTCTTTGGAGGTTAGTTTTTGGGCCACATCAAATTTTGGCGTCGTTGTTGGAGATTACAGTGTGAATTATTAACTAAAGTTGGTGAAGTTTGTGGGTTATTTTTCTATTCTTGGTTGCGTATACGTTGATGTATTCCTAGCACTCAAATTCAAGGCAATCCCTTACTCCATATTGATCTACAGCCTGAAATAATTCTGTAAACATCGAGAAGGATGATTGAGCATACTCATGATGGTATTCCAGAAAGGTTTGGTATGACTCTCTTACTATACCTTCCCCTACTCTAGGTGATCTATAGAATATTTCTAATAGACAGACAAAGTTGATGTTAGCAATTATAGCTGAACAGCTGAGAATAGCGGCTGAGGAAGCCCGATTAGCTCAGCAGGCAGAGCTAGCCAGGTGAAACACCCTAGTTTTTAGACCTTGGAAAATTTCATGGAATTCTAGTCTCTATACCTAATATGACTCATGGGTAAAATTCATATGCTGGGGTATGAATTATATGGTCAAGTCGTATGCTGATCAATTTCAGTTGGTGGGATAGATTTTGGTCACTGAAATGGGTAAAACTTCAATGGTACAAGTCATATAGTTAGATACAGATCATCTGTTTTGGGTTTTTCTTAGCTTAATCTTAGACTTGGTAACTTAAATTGGATCTGAGTATGACTGGCTCACAATGAATGATAAGACAAAGTATAAGTCATACCTAAGACTCGTATTGTGGTTAGTGTCCAATCCTCTTATGATTTAATTCTGCCAGGTGTCTGATTTCTGGGTACCAGTCGTACACTTGAATATGACTTGGGTTTAGATGTGTCATACCTTGGACAGTATTGGTTCCTAGGGGGAGTCCAAGGGTAAGAGTGGTTGGTACCACTCGTATAGAGAAGATAGGACTCATAAGGGTCAGTCGTATCCCTAAAATAGGATTTTTGTGCAACTTAAGTGGTGGGTATTCTGGGTATTTCCCCTCTTATCCTAAGGTCCTACGACTTATATTGCTCTTGGAGCTTATTTTCCCTATTATTCTATTCGTATACAATTTGAAAACACTCTTTAATCCTCTCTAGAGTTCTTAGGCAAAGAAAGCTAGAGTTTTATCTTAAGGAGTAAATTGGGTCTTTTCTTAGTGATTTCTCTCCATCATCATCTTATTTTAATGAATGTTCTCTTCCCTCGTTGTTATTTCCAACTAAAGGCATGATTTTATACAATGTTTTTATGAATTGAATATTGTATGATTTTGGGTTTTCAAATATGATTTGGCCATTTTGGTTATAAATGTTTGGTTATGGTTTTTGCATGTTTTGATTATGATTTTATATGCACTAATGGTGGTTTTGGATAATTGGTTGCATGGGAATGGTTCTTTAGTAATGGACTTTGGTTTTGGAAATACTATGCCTCCAAAGTGTTTGATAAAATGCCTATAACAATGTTTTCACTATAATATTTATTTTTCAATGGAACATATGAATGGTTTAAACTTGGTAATGGAACCCTAAATTATATGAATGGTTTAAATGGTTTTAAATAGATTGAAAAGGCCTTGGTGGCCATGGTTTTGGTTAATTGGAAATCATATGGGGTACATGGGAATCCCCTAAGGTTTGGTTATGGATAACACTTGCAAGTTATTGATGGTATGATGATACCACCACTAATAGCCTTGGTTTATAATAATGGAATAATGGTTTGGTTGGAATATGGTTTTAATTGGGCTTAAAGGAGGAAGGTGCAACAAAGTCGTGGAAGGTGGAGGTCCTGAGAAGGTCTAAACTAGAAACTCATAGTTGCCGATGTGAGGTTTAGTCCTATTGACTATGTCCATGATATCACACTATATATTTGGGGGATGTATGTACTAGTCATCCTAGGTTTTCTTCCCTAGTCGTGCGGATTCATGCATTGGGGCCCTTTCATCAGGGGGAGTTCAACTCATATAGCCCGTGGCTGGTTTAGGATGGCAAAGCTACATAGCCCAGGTGAAGTTTTCAAATGGCATGCTAAACCGATCCTCTTTCACAGCATGGTTACATATATATATATATATGGTTGTGTGCATATGGTTGGTTTTTACTTGATTTTATAAATGGCATTATTTTATCCTTATCCTAAGATCATGCTAGTTTTCACCTGCTAACCCATCTTCGGGTGCTATATTCCCATGCGATATAGAAATCGGCCATTCCACTTCTCCTACTTAGTAATTTTAGACTTTGGGGTCAGTATTTAGATTGAAGTAGTGAGGTTCCATTATTCTGAAAGACTCCATTTCATGGATATTATTTCATACTTTGCCTTATTTATGGATATTGGTTTTGGTTATGGTTGGGAGCATATCCTAACTGGATTTTGGTATTCTTTTGGTTAGAGTCTTTGCTGGTACTGCTATGGGTTGGAATAGGTAGGTTCGATAGTGGTGTCAGCCTTAGCATTGGTATTGGTATTGGTGCTGATATCAATTGATGATATTATTGGTTGCTCTATCATATTTCATTTTGGAATTAATCATATTCTATTTTGTAGCTCATTTGGTTATGGTCTAGTTTATAGCCCTTGGTTTGGCTTGGTGGTTTGGTTGGTATAGTTTGGTGGATGGGATAACTTGGTAGGGCTAGTCTAGGAGTAGGCCTATCCCAAAGTCAGTCCTTGTCCGGTTATGCTATCTTGTTATATGTTTGGAATTTTTCTGACTCAAGGTATGTTAATGGTGGTTAGGTAGGGTAACAGGGATGGTCCCCAGTCCTGGATGGACTTGGGATACCCATTACGACAAAGCCTACTATCGAGTTATGTAAAGTTGGCTAGAGCTCTAGGTTCATGGTTAATTGGGAGACTACAAAACTGTGTCTAGTGGAGTCTCTTTTAAGGGTGTATAGCACTCCACACTCATAAAATAAAGACTATAAGGCATTTAGGAATGTTTCACTTTCTTGGTATTCTATTTTTAAGTTTGGAGTCTAAATCCTAGAATTCTTCTCCACTCCTTAGTTGTTCACTTTTTAGATCATGCCTCAATGATCTGGAACTCAAGAAAACTCTTTAGTCCCATCTGGGATAATGTTAACGAGGTATATCCTACGTCTAAAGTTCATCTTCGATCTAAGGTTCCTATCCTTGATAGTTTTGGAGTTTCTCTAGTTTCTACTAGTCCTTCTTAGGGTGAGGTGACTATCACAGAATTTTGCCAGTTTATTCATACTATTGCTCAGTTGGTTGCTATTCAGGCTGAGTGGGATGCATCTAGTGGGTTGTCTACTGAGACCACAAGGATTGGTCAGTTTATGAAACTAAATCCTCTTACTTTTATCGGTGTGAATAAGGAGGAGGATCCTCAAGGTCTCTTAGATGAGATAGAAAAGATATTCAGGTTATTGCAGGCTACTAATGTGGAGGGTGTAAACTTTGTAGCTTATAAGCTCAAAGATATTGCATACCAGTAGTACAAAGAGTGGGATAGGGATAGAGGTGATGTGGATAATTTATCCTTATGGGATGCTTTTATTGTTACTCGTCTGGATCATTTCTTTTCTTAAGAGATGAGGGAAGTAAAGATAGAGAGGATTGAGAATCTTAAGCAAGGAATAATGTGTATCAAGGAATATGCCTTGAAATTTCACTAGTTGTCAAAGTATGCTCCTAATTTGGAGGTTGACATAATAGCAAGAATAAGAAAGTTTGCTTTTGGTTTATCTTGAGATTTAATCTTGGAAAAAAGGACTGATATTTCTACTTTGACTGTCCACATACAGTAAGTGGAGGATGAGGAGAGAAAGTAGGCAAAGTTTGGAGATAAGCAGGGTAAGAGAAGAAGATTTTTGGATTTGGGAGATGCTCAGTGACAAGGTGGTCGAGATAGAGGTAAATAGATGAAAAGGAAATGGGGGAGTTCTGGTTCCTTCTCTACTACTAGCACTACTTACCCGAGGTAGATGGGTGATAGGCGTCATTAAGGTGGTGAGAATATCTAAGAATAGGATACCCAATCTTAGGAGAGTAGGGATTAGTTGGTTTCTTCATGCCTTCTTTGTTGATTCTGTGGTCATCTTCATTGCAGTTATTGTGACAAAGGAAGGAATAAATATTTTAAATGTGGCCAACCAGGCCATATTCTCAAGAATTGTTTCATTGGTAAAGGATATTTGGTGATACAAACATAAAAAGCACAAGGGTTATAAGTCTTGTAGAAGTTCAAGCTTCAGATTGTCAAAGGATCAAGTCTCGAATTTACAAGTGTTTGAAAACCTTTTGGAACCATCATAAAGCCTTGTCCAAATTAAAAAGAGAAGGAAGGATTTCTACATCATATAGGTGCCTCAACTAAGGGCATTTTGGTCATTCAATACCTCCCTTTAACACTCTAAAGGAGCACCCTTCATTAAGAGAATTTTAGTTATTGTTATGTAATAGTATAAATAGACCTTTTAGCTTCCATTTTCATTAGACTTTGATGAATTGAAATTGAGTATTACTCTTAGTGTAGTTTCTTTCCTTAATTAGGGCTTGGAAAAGCCATCTTAGTGTAGGTCTTGGAAAAGACATACAAACTTGAGAGATTACTACATTTGATGGATTTCACTTGTGTTGATCAATTAGCACAAACGTGTGATTGAGGAGTGTGAATTCCTTTAGTCCACCTAAGAATGAGGTTTGAACTACCATTGGTGAGGTGTGTTTGAATGTTTGAGACATATTTTTGTGCTATTCATTGGTGATAGTAAGGGTCTTATTACCTATCTTCACATTAATATTGTCTTCTTCTTTATCTCCTTTCTATGTGTTGTTTTCCATTGCTTGTGGTTGCTGATTTTAGTGTCTTTAGTGTCCATTTTCGGTTTTAGTAGTTTATTCTTGTATCATTTGGGAGTGATCAAAGTTCCAATTGCTTTATCTTCTGCTCTTGCACCTAATTGTGTGCCTTTATTGTCTGCTTATTTTTTTGGTATCAGCACTGGCCAAAATATGTTGTATGCACTTTCATCTCAGCAGGAATCTGAGGCATCACCTAATGTCATTACTGGTATGTTACAACTCTTTTCTCATGATGTGTATTATCTGCTTAATTTGAGGCTCTCTTTCTTATGTGACCCTATTTGTGGTTGTATGTACTGGTTTTGATCCTGGGGTTATTTTGGATCCTTTTTCTATTTCTACCTTAGTAGGTGACTCTATTTTTGCTAAGAAAGTCTATAGGGGGTGTGTGGCATCTGTTGGTGGTAGGCAGACTTTGGTCGATTTGTTTGGACTTGATATGGCGGATTTTGATATTATTCTGGGGATGGATTGGTTACACTCTTGTTATGCGTCCTTAGATTGTCGGACCTGTAAGGTTGTCTTTAGGTTCCCTGGTTAACCAGTCATAGAGTGGGAGGGTGGTTCCCTAGCTCCTAGGGGGAGGTTTATTTTTTATCTTTGAGCTCAAAGGTTAATCTTTAAAGGTTGTCTTTAGCACTTGGTCTAGGTTAAAGATTCTAACACTAAAGGTCCTTCTTTATAGTAAGTTTTGGTGGTAAATGAAATTGCTGAGGTCTTTCCAGATGATCTTCCTGGTGTTTCTTTGGATAGGGAAATAGAGTTTGGTATTGATTTGGTTTCGGACATTCGTCCAATATCTATTCCTCCTTATAGGATGGCTCCGGCTAGATTAAGTAAACTCAAAGATAAACCTAAAGATCTTCTGGATAAAGATTTTATTAGTCCCAGTGTATCCTCGTGGGGTGCACCGGTGTTGTTTGTGCACAACAAAAATGGTTCCCTTCATATGTGCATTGATTATCGGTAGTTGAATAAATTAACCATCAAGAACAAGTATCCTTTTCCAAGGATAGATGACTTTTTTGATCAGTTGCAAGGTGCCAAGTTCTTTTCTAAGATAGATCTTTGGTATGGGTATCATCAACTTAAGATTAGGGAGGGGGATATCCCTACGATGGCTTTTCGTACTCGATATGGGCACTTTGAATTCTTAATGATGTCATTTGGTTTGACAAATGCCCCGGCGGCATTTATGGACTTGATGAATATGGTTTTTAGGCAGTTCTTATATCTCTTCATCATTGTGTTTATTAATGACATTCTGGTTTATTCCCAAAGTAAGGTGGATCATTCTAATCACCTCCAAGTGGTATTGCAGACCTTGAAGAAATAGCAGTTGTATGCCAAGTTCTCCAAGTGTGAGTTTTTGTTGAACATTGTGACTTTTCTAAGTCATATTATTTCTAGCGGAGGGATCATGAAGTACCTGCAGAAGGTGGTTATGGTTAAAAGGTTGCCTAGACTCACAACTCCAATAGACTTTAAGAGCTTCTTTGGTTTGGCTGGGTTTTATCGACATTTTGTGGAGAGTTTTTCGATGATAGCAACTCCTTTGACTAAGTTGACTTAAAAAAAATAAAATTCTCTTGGTCGGGTACTTATTCGGGGAGTTTCGAGAAGTGGAAAGACAAGCTAACTTCAGCTCTGGTCTTGACATTTCCTGAGGGCAGTAAGAGGTTTGTGGTTTATTGTGATGCATCTCGGGTAAGACTTGGTTGTGTTTTGATACAACATGGGAAATGAGAGTAATTATCCTACTCATGATTTAGAACTATTAGCAGTGCTTTTTACTTTGAAAATTTGGTGGCATTATCTGTATGGAGTGCACATAGAAATCTTGTCTGATCATAAGAGTCAGTAGTATGAGTTCACTCAGAAGGAGCTAAATCTTAGGCAAAGGCGATTGTTGGAGCTTCTCAAAGACTATGACATGAGTCTTCACTATCACCCAAGTAAAGCTAACATGGTTGTTGATGTTCTTATTAGGTTATCCATGTAGAGTTTGTATTATGTGGGGGAAGGAAAGTGGGAATTGGTGAAGGATATTCACCACTTGGAAAATCTTAGAGTTTATTTTTTAGACTTCGAAAATGGTGGGTGATGGTATAGGAAGTGGTTCGGCCATCTCTTGGTGCAGAGATTATGGAGAAGCAAGTGCTAGATTCTATCTTGATGAAAATCAAGAGTAATGTGGATATGCAAAAGGTGATGGTGTTTTAGATCAGTGGTGTAAGTACTTTACGGTACCAAGGGAGGTTGTGTGTTCCTAATGTCGACGATTTGCGACAAAGGATCTTGGCTGAGGTGCATGAATCGCGCTATGTTGTACATCCCATCTTAACAAATATGTATCATGATCTAAAGGAGATGTATTGGTGGAATGTTAAAAAAAAGACACGTGGTTGATTTCATGGCCAAGTGTTTGTTGTGTCAACAAGTTAAAGTTGAGCACATAAGACCTGGTGAGTTGTATCAAAAGATTGTTTTGCCCGAATAGAAATAAGAGGTAATTAATGTGAATTTTGGTACCATTATTCCTCATTATAAAATTAATATGAATCAATTTGGGTCATCATGGATAGGATGACAAGGTTTGCTCACTTCTTTCCAGTGAGGACTACCTTTTCGATGAAAGATTATGTAAAGTTATATCTTCAAGATATTGTGAAGTTGTATGAGGTACCTGTTTCGATTATCTCTGATCGTGGTATGCAATTTTCATCTCATTTCTGGTGGTCTTTTTAGAATTGATTGGGTACTAAGTTGATTCAGAGTACTCCTTTTTATCCTTAGATGTATGGGTAACGGAAAAGGGTTATTCAGACATTGAAGGATATGCTTCGGGCATGTGTGGTTGATTATGGTGGCAGTTGGGTTGAGCATCTACCTTTGGTAGATTTTTCTTACAATAATAGTTATTATTCTAGAGTTAGTATGGCCCCTTTTGAGGCATTGTATGGTAGGAGGTGTAGATCTCCTATTGGTTGGTTTGAGCTTGGTGAGGCAGATATATTCGGTTTGAATTTGGTCTATCAGGATATGGAAAATCTGAAGGTGATTCAGGATAGACTTAAGGCTGCCCAAAGTCCCCAAAAGTCCTATACGGATGTAAGGCATACAGACTTGGAGTTTGAGGTTAAGGATAAGGTGTTTCTCAAGGTATCTCCCGTGAGGGGAGTAATGCAGTATGGTAAAAAGTGAAGCTCAGTCCCCAGTATATTAGTCCATAAGTGGTTTTGCGGAGGGTTGGAAATGTTGCTTTTGAATTAGAGTTACCTTCTAGTTTGAACTCCATTCATCCGGTATTTTATGTCTCCATGTTGAGGAAGTTTCTTGGTGATCCTTCTTCAATTGTTCCTTTGGAGGGGTTGGGTATCTCGGACTCCCTATCTTATGAAGAGATCCTAGTAGAGATCTTGGATAGGTAGTTTCATTGGTTGCAAACCAATGATGTAGCTTCAGTTAAGGTTATGTCGAGAAACCGTAAGGTGGAAGAAGCAATATGGGAAGCGAAGGAGGACATGAAGTCTAAGTATCCACATTTATTTTTTGCTCCTAGGATTCGGTCTGAAGGTATGTGTAACGCCCCGAGTCCGGTACCCGAAATACCACACGGTGATCATGACCCCGAAGGACCATAAGCTAACCCATGACTGATATTTGAACCTGTACACTGCATAATATACTGTATAAATGCGGAAATAAAGGTTGAAAGGCCATAAGGTTCAAAGATCTGATAAAATATAACATCTGAAGATTTGGTATATCAAACCAAAACAACTGAAATAACTGTCTGAATATGCTAGACCGAAAGCCTCTAAACTTTCTAAATAAGGAGTTGATGGGATATGTCCCCAACTAACTCCACCTACTAAAATAAATTAATTAATGAGATAATAAAGTAATGGTTATGTCCTCGAAGGATGAGGACTCACTGCTACTCTGATTGCTGAGACTAGAATGCTACTGATGCTCTGGAGCTCGTGCTTCTGAACCTATGGTATAAAAAACCATAGCGCAAATGTATCAGTATTTTTGAATGTACTGGTATGAATGTGAGGTAGGCTAAATTCAAAGTGTTCACATGCATGAACTATACTAACTAACTGGATAACATGAACGTGAGAATGCATGCATGAATACATAATAACTGTAACTGAGTTTGTGATTACATGATTACTAAGCCTGAGTATTGATAACATGAGATATTGATAACTATATAACTGAAATAACTAATATGGATCGACTGTATCTGATAGTCTAGGTTCTGATGAAACTAGCTGAGTTCTACGTTGTTCTGAGTTAACTGTATCTGATAGACCTAAATTTTATAGAACTATCTGAGTTCTATTACTGAGACTGAATGACTATATTTGATAGTCCTAATTCTGTAACTGAAACTGTGGGAAGTAGTCATCTAACCGATATGCCCCAAATAACATAATATAGCTGAGTTGGGGTCCAATCTGTAACCCCAATTAGTAGGGTTCAATACCGCACCACTGGTAAGGACAATCTATGTGTAACCCTCATATAACAGGTAACTCTAGTGAGAACGGTGGGAACCCTCATATAACAGGCTAAGCCACCTCATCTACGCTCATATAACAGGTTATGATGTCTCAACCTACGCTGGCTACATAGTTCTAGAATGCAAGGATTACTTCTACGAATCGCACCCTCATATAATAGGTGGGTTCCCATCCTTGGGTTCACTCGGTGCTAATTTTCTACTCCCATCTGAATAGACACTAAACATAACTAACTAAACTAAAGTGGACTGAGTTAACTGAGTTCCATTGACTGACAGAATACTACTGAGATTACTGAGTTTTCCTGAGTCATGAGACTGACTAAATTCTATGGATCGTGGCTTAACTGAGAGTATCTTGAAAACACGACACTGATTCTAGGCACACAGCTAAATTTTTTGGGTACAAGTACCCCCAGGAGTCGATAAAAGGAAATTGACAAAGCATGACTTTCTTGAATACATGACCAACATCACAATCCATAATACAATAAGTTGGAGGTTTCATGAAGTACAAGTTCTAAAGAACCACAATGGCTACACATATATCCATAATTCATTGACTAAGACATTTCATCAAACATTGAACATGCATAAGCTTGTACATGAATGGGAATTTTATATTATCATACTAGTATGGCACTTTTCCTTCACATAGGCATTTAATAGAACACATGGGGAGCATACTTTGGTTATACAATCATCAACACATCTAATAATCATGAATACATCAATCAACGTGTAAATTTAAGGGTTTATCATAATTACTATGCAATTCTTCATTTACTAGGGTCAATCATTGGAATATGAAATTTAAAATATGAATCAAAACCCCACAACATCATGAACATGAATTTCAATTCAATCTAAGTCGTGAACATTCATAAATACATAAATCTTAGATTTTGAAAAGAGATTCTTGAGCTTCATGGGTGAAAGGGACCCATGAATCAACATATGACATACCTTGATTATGAGTTTCTTGAAGTCCTTAGACTTGAAGAACTTGAATCTCTTAGTTTCTTGAAGAAGTATTTAGATCTTGTTCTTGGGGATTATCTTGGAGAGAAAACTCTAATTTGATGTTGCAAATGAATTATGAACTTATGAGCCTTGGTAATTAGGGGTTAAAATGGGTGGAAAAGAGCCAAATACCCTTTTAAAAATGGCTTAGAATTTGTTGAACAGGATCTGCAATGGCTCGTGCGATGGTCCATCACTGGCTCGATGGTCCGTCATTCTAATCATCATACCTAGGCCAGAATAGGAACTCACTTCCTTAGTAGCGACAGCTTGGGTGACGGTCCAACACTAGATCGATGGTCCATCGGTACTAGCCTTCGCAGTTGACCAAAAGTTGGGGTCACTACCTTAGTCACGATGGCTTGGGCAATGGTCCGTTACTGGCTCGACGGTCCATCGCTGGCTCGACGGTCCGTCGGTCTGACCGATGCTTTTAAACAATTCTGATAGTTCTCTGTAAAACGTCCATTAGTTTTTACTCCAATACCGCATTTGGATGAAATTGGTATTATTGGAAAGATAATTCAATTTCCCATATGATAAAAAGTCTAAATTGGGGAAATTCAATCTGATTTGGATATTAATCATTTAGGATATCATCGATAAATCTTCTGGAGACTAGATTTGACTTAAAGAAAGTTTGGGGTATTACAGTATGTGTGTTCAATACATCTTTATTTTTTGAGTTTGTTAAAGGAAAGATTATTATCTTTTCCTCTTTGTTTTCGAACATTGTTAAAGATTGGAAATATATTTAATAATGCAAATGATTCATGCGTGTGGTTACCCCTACCTTGTCCGTCATTTAGGGACAAATGATACTTGTAAGGTAGACTGAAACACCATTATTTTTGGACCCTCGATAATTTCTTGGAATTCTGGTCTCTAAACCCAATACGACTCATAGGTAAGAGCCGTATGTTAGGGAATAAATGGTATGGTTCAGTCGTATGCTGACTAATGTTGGTTGGTGAGATGGATTTTGGTCATCGAAATGAGTACAACTTGAATGGTATGAGTCAGATAGTTGGATACAAATCATTTGTTTTGGATTTTCCATAGCTTAATCTTAGACTTGGTAACTTAAGTTGATCTGAGTACGAATGGCTCACTATGAGCCATAAGACAGGTACGAGTCATACCCAAGACTCGTATGGATGTCAGTATTCAATCCCCTTAGAATTTGATTATGTCAGGGGTACAGTTTATGGGTACCAGTCATACACTTGAATATGACTTAGGTTTAGGTGTGTTGTACATTGGAAAGTGTTGGTCTAAGGGGAAAGCCAAGGGTATGATTGGTGGGTACCACTCGTACAGGGAGGATATGTCTCGTAAGGGTCAGTCGTATCCTTGTGACGGGATTATTATGCAACTTAAGTGGGGGTATTTTGGACATTTCCTCACTAATACTAATAAGGTACCATGACTTATATTGCTCTTCAGAGGTTATTTGTCATATTATTCTATTCTTAAACACTTAGAAAATACTATTAAATCCTTTCTAGAGTTCTTGGGCAAAGGAAACTAGGGTTTCATCTTAAGGAGTAAATTAGGGCTTGTCTTGGTGATTTATCTCCATAATCATCTTGGTTTAAGGCATGTTCACTTCCCACATTGTTAGTTCCAACTAAATCCATGGTTTTATACAATGTTTTTATGATTTGAATGTTATATATTTTTGTTTTTCAAAGATGATTTTGAGGTTTTAGCTATAAATGCTTGGTTATGGTTTTCCCGTGTTTTAATTAAGCTTTTATACATTGTAATGGTGCTTTTGGATAATTGGTTTCATGGGAATGATTCTTTTATAATGGACTTTGGTTTTACAAATACTATGCCCCCAAAGTGTTTAATAAAATGCCTATAACAATGTTTGCACTATAATATTGTTTTTTCAATGGAACTTATGCATGGTTTACTCTTAGTAATGGAACCCTAAATGATATGAATGGTTTAAATTGTTTTAAATGTATTGGAAAGGCCTTGGTCGCCATGCTTTTGGTTAATTGGATATCATATGGGGTACATGGGAATCCCCTATGGTTTGGTTAAGGATAATACTTGCAAGTTATTGTTAGTATGACGATACTACTACTAATAGCCTTGGTTTATAATAATGGAATAATGGTTTCATTAGAAAATAGTTTTAATTGGGCTTAAAGAAGAAAGGTATAGCAAAACCATGGAAGGTAGAGGTTCCGGGGGGATCAAAACTCATATTTACCGATGTGAGTTTTGGTCCTAGTAACTGTGTGCATTATGTCACACTATATATTTGGGGGATGTACTAATAATCCCAGGTTTTCTTCCCTGTTCGTGCGGCTTCATGCACTGGGTCCCTTTAAATCGGGAGAGCTGAACCCATATAGCCCGTGGGTAGTTTAGCACGGGAAAGCTACACAACCCAGTTAAAGGTTTTAAATGGATTGCTAAACCCGATCCACTTCTCAGCATGGTTATATATATATATGTGTGTGTGTGTGTGGTTGTGTGAATATGGATGGTTTTTACTTGGTTTTATAGATGACATTATTTTATCCTCTTCTAATGTTCATGGTTGCATTCACCCGCTAACCTGTATTCAGGCGATGTATCCCCATGCAATGCAGGAATCGGCCATTCTACTCCTCCTGCTTGGTAATTTTGGACTTCGGGCTCAGTATTTGGATTGAAGTAGTGAGCTTTCATTATTCCAGAAGGCTCCATTTCATAGATGTTATTTCATACTTTGACTTATTTATGGATATTGGTTTTGGCTATGGTTGGGGGCATGTCCCAACTGGATTTTGGTATTCTTTTGGTTAGAGGCTTTGTTGTTACTTCTATGGGTTAGAATGGGCAGGGTCGGTAGTGGTGTCAGCCTTAACATTAGTATTGGTATTGGGGTTGATACTAGTTAATGATATTATTGGTTGTTCCATCTTATTTTAGATGTGGATTAATCATATTTTATTTTGGATCTCATTTGGTTATGGCCTGGTTTATAGCCCTTGGTTCGATATTGGTTTGTCTTGGTGGTTTGACTGATATGGTTTGGTGGATAGGATGAATTGGTAGGGATGGTCTAGGATTAAACCTATGCCAAAGTCAATCCCTGTCTGGTTATGCTATCTTGTTATATGTTTGGAATTCAGTGGACTCAAGGTATCCTAATGGTGGTTGGGTTGGGTAACAGGGGTTGGTCCCCGATCCTGGTTGGACTTGGTATTCCCATTACGACAAAGCCCCTAATTGGGTCGTGTCACCAAGCCTAGACTAGTATATTATTGTTGAGCAGCAATCGACGGTGATCTTGATAAGCTGTGAGGTGGAAAGCTCGAATGATCCCAACCTATCAGTATTTATTTCTATATGATGAAAATGAGGACATGGGTTATGTTGAGCCTGCTAATACAGGAGCCATTGTTCCTCTTGCTCTACCCTCTAATGTGAAGTTCGATATCACTATTGCAATGATCTGGCTACTAAATTTAAAGGGTGTATTTTCAGGGTTGTCAACAGATGATGCAACATGTATCTTACTAATTTAACTGGGTTCTGGACTTTGTATAGCATTGTTGGGGTGGATTAGGAAGCATTGAGATTGAGGTTGTTTCCATTCTCGTTGATCGGAGAAGCATCATTGTGGCTGGAGAAACTTACTCAGGTCTTAATCACGACTTAAAATGAGCTACAAAAATAGTTTTTGAACTGCTTCTTTCCACCATTCCAAATGCTACATCTAAAAGATGATATTTGTAATTTCTGGTAATTGCCTGCAGAATCCATCTATGAAGCGTGGTTTCAGTTCAAAAATAAGCTAAGTGTGGTACCTAATCACTGAATTTCTAGGTCTAATTTATGGGAGATATTCCACAAATCCCTGAATATAAGTTCTAGGCTATTGCTAACACAATATCTGGAGGTGCATTTATGCATCTTTATTGGGATATGGCTAAGGAAATGCTAGATGAGATCTCTATCACTAACAGAGAATGACACATTCAGGAATCTGAAAGGGGTTCTGGTACGCATGCTATTGGGTTAGCTAGTGACTACAGAGTTGGTGATAATTCAGTAGCACAAGAAGTTGCACAGCTCAGAACAGATATTGGTCTGCATACAAAATAATTTACAGCAATGATTGTTGTAAAGGTAAATACAATAGGGGCACGAGAAACTACTTCCATGGATTACAAGTCTAATACTGATGAGGAAGCAAAGTATCTGGATGTGGCGGGTTTCCAAGCCAAAGGAAAGGAAACCAAAGTCTAAACTACTATTAAAATAGGTCCCAAGACAAAAATAGAGAAAGAGATTGTGATTAGACGCGTAAAGATGACTATAAATAGAAGAGTAACAGATATGTTCCATCGGGTAGCCGAGAATAGAAGCAATGTTGTCAAATTTAGTAAAATATCAAGAGAATCAGGAGAGCTGCCTTAGGGAAATTAAAGAAGACATATCAAGGCTGGATTGGAAAGTTGAGTCACATTCTATCATGATCAAACAACTAGAGCAACAATTTGGCTAAATGTTGGCCACATTGAATTAAAGGCAACCTAACACTCTTCCCAGTAATATAATGCAAAATCCAAAAAATAATAGTCATTGTCATTCCATTACCACTTAGAGTGGTAATACCACCTTGAATCCTCCCGTATCCACTACAATTGAATCAAATAAAGATGAGGTTAATACCGATAAAGAGGAAGTACCTGAAGTTGAAGCTGAAAAATCATCAGGTGTTGAGTGTAATTCTACAAAGGATAAAGTCAAAGGTAAGGTTGATGAACTTGTTTTGAAGACTATTCCAATACCTCCCTTTTCTTTTTCTCAAATATAGAAAAAGTAGGAAGAAGGTAAAATATCAAAAGTTCCTATTAATGTTGAAGTAGCTGCCTATAAACATTCCACTTGTAGAGGAATTAGAGCAGATGCCTGGTTATGCAAAATTCATGAAAGATATAATCATTAGGGATCATAAAGTGAGCGATGAGCCCACTGACAATTTGCATCATTGCAGTGTTATTGCCTTTAGATCATTGGTAAAGAAGAAGGAGGACCATGGAGCCTTGACAATTCAATGTAGCATCGGGTCCATTAACTTTTCTCAGGATTTTTATGATTTAGGAGACGGTATTAATCTCATGTTGCTATTTGTGTTTAGACTGTTAGGGTTGGGGGAGCCTAAACCAAAATTTATGAGATTATTGATGGTTGATCGAACCATGAAAAATTCGATTGGTATTCTTTATGATTTGTTGGTAAAGATAGCATCCTTTATATTCCTAGCCAATTTTGTGATACTTGATTATGAGGTGGACTTCTAAGTTCCTATCATCTTGGTAGAACCCTTCCTAGCTACGGGTAGGATAATAGTTGATATGGAATTAGGACAGATGAGGTTAAGACTCAATGAATAATAGGTAATCTTCAATGTATGCCGGTCAATGCAACAGCCAGACAATATGAGATTATATCGGTGATAGACACCATTTATGACGAGGCTGATGCGGTGACTATTCCAATTGAGAAGAGGTTGGGTGTTGAAGCATTAGTAGAGCTGATTATGAATTTTGGCAGTGATGGAATTAAGGAATATCATGAGATGGTAGGCACTCTGTATGGGAGAAGTTCTTACACTTATGTTTCAAGGAAGCTTGATCTGGATTTGAAAAATAGAACCACTCCTCCCGCTCATTCTTCAATTGAGGAGTCACCGGTATTGGAGTTTAAGGCCCTCCCATATAATTTATGCTATCAATTTTTGGAGGCTAACAACACCTTGCCAGTGATATTGCAGCTAACTTGGTTCAAACAGAGGTATCGGCATTATTATCAGTGTTGCAGAGGTTTAAGAGAGCTATATAGTAGACCATTACAGATATTATGGGTATTTCGCAAGGCATTTGTACTCTCAAAATCCAAATTGAACCGGACTACATCCCAAGTATTGAGCATCAATGCAGGATAAATCCTCCTATACAGGAGGTGGAAAATAAAGAAATCATCAAGTGTCTAGACGTTGGTATAGTTTACCCATTGCAGATAGCAAGTGGGTTAGTCCTTTTCAATGTCCCAAAGAAAGGTGAAATTACTATCGTGCCAAATAAAAAGAATGAGCTCATGCCAATGATACCAGTCACAAGTTGGAGAGTATTCTTGGACTAAAGGAAGCTAAACACATGGACACAAAAGGACCACTTCCCAATGCCCTTTATGGATCAGCTGCTGGATAGACTTGCGGGAAAGGGCAGGTATTATTTTCTGGATGGATATTCGGGTTTCAATCAGATTACTATTGCTCTCAAAGATCAAGAAAAGATGACTTTACCTGCCTTATGGTATTTTGCATTCAAGAAGATTCCATTCAGGTTTTGTAATGCTCCCGCCACCTTCCAGAGATGCATGATATAGATATTCTCTGATATGGTGGAAGACACCACTGAGGTATTTATGGATGATTTTTCTATGGTTGGTCATTTATTTATTGACTATTTGGTCCACTTGGCCAATACTCTACATCAATGTGAGGAATGCAATTACGTGCTAAACTGGGAAAAGTGACCTTTCATGGTGAAAGAAGGAATTTTCCTTGGGGACAAGTTCTCAAAATAGGGAATAGAGGTGGATAAGGCAAAAATTAAAGTAATTTAGAAGCTTCCACCACCATTCTCGGTTAAAGGTATTCAAAGTTTTTTAGGCCATGGTAGATTTTATAGGCGATTGATCAAGGATTTCTCAAAATACAAAATCCTCTTTGAAAGCTTCTTGAGAAAGAGGTGAAGTTTGATTTTGATGGGGCATGTATGAAGTATTTTGAGTGCTTTAAGAAGCAGTTGGTGTTATCCCCTATTATAGTGTCCCTCGACTAGTCTCTGCCATTTGAGATTATGTGTGATGCAAGCTATGTGGCTTTAGGTGTTGTCCTAGACCATAGGCAAAAAAAGGTACTTCACCCTGTGTACTATGATACCAAGTCATTAAACCCTGCTAAAAATAATTATACTGTTACCAAAAGAGTTTCTAGCAGTGGTTTTCTCCTTCAAAAAGTTATGGTCCTATCTGATTGGGACTAATGTTACTACTCATAGAGACCATGACACATTTAGATACCTAATGGAGCAGAAATATGCAAAGCTAAGATTCATTCATTGGGTTCTCTTGCTACAAGAGTTTGATTTTGAGGTAAAGGTCGAAAAGGCACAGAAAATTAGGTTATAGATCACTCTTCCATACTTGGGTAAGAATCAATGTAGAGAACAGGGGATGGGCTTAAAATCAATGATACTTTTCAAAATGAGCAAATTTTGGCAGCATCACAAGACATAATTCCTTGGTTTTCTAATTTTTCCAATTACTTGGCAAGTGATCTTGTCCCAAAAATCTTGTCTTTTCTGCAACGAAATAGATTTATCATGAGGTATGGAAATTTTTCTGAGATGAAACTTATCTATTCAGAATGTGTATGGATGGTATACTTCGTAGGTGCATCCTGGAGGTGGAAATGATAAGTATTCTTGAGGCTTGGCATGATTCACCTATTCGGGGTCACCATAGAGTAATCCGCACAGCCCACAAGATCTTACAGTGTGGGTACTACTGGCCAACAATATACAAAGATGCTTATGATTTTGCTGCAGCCTGTGACCGATTCCAGCATCAAGGTAAGATTTTCAGGCACTGTGAACTCCCTATGACCCTATTTTAGAGCTGGAGTTGTTTGATGTTTGAGGTGTGGATTTCACAAGGCCATTTGTGAGATCCTATGGCATGACGTATATCTTAATTGTGGTTCTTTATGTGTCCAAATGGGTGGAAGCAGTAGCTTTCCCCAATAATGAAGGTAGAAGTGTCACCACATTACTAAAAAACATATCTTTTCTCGATTTGGAACTCCACGTGCAATAATTAGTAATGGTGGGTCACATTTTTGTAATCATCTATTTAAGGGCCTGCTTGAGAAATATGTAGTAAAGAATGAGGTGGAAACACCTTATCACCCACAGACAAGTAGACAGGTTAAGGTCTCCAATAAAGAGATTAAGTCTATTTTGGCGATGACTGTGAATGCCAACAAGACTGATTGGTCGAGAAAGTTGGATGATGCATTATGGGAATACCATACAGCTTATAAAACCCCCAAGTTGCCTCCCCATAGCAGCTTGTGTTTGGCAAGGTATGCCGTTTGCCTATTGAACTTGAGCATAAGGCATTATGGGCGTTAAAGAAGCTGAATTTTGAGTAGCATGATGTAGCAAAGATAAGTATGACCAAACTCGATAAGTTGGATGAATTCCGACTCTAGGATTATGAGAATTTTGCACTATACAAGGAGAAAATGAAGCTGCATCATGATCAAAAAATCAAGAAAATAATATTTGAGCCAGGTGACCAGGTGTTTCTATATAATTTGAGACTTTTGTTGTTTCCAGGCAAGTTGAAGTCTAGGTGGTATGGGTCATTAACTGTGGTGAGGGTGTTACCATATTGATCTATAAAATTGAAGTGTGATGGTGAATCCCCATTCAAAGTGAATGGGAAAAGGGTCAAGAACTATATGGGTAACACTAAGGAAGTAAAGGTGATTGATGATTTGAGCCTTGGTGAAGTCTAAGTAACCAAATAAATTGAGTCATGCCGCAACATTAAATCAGGCACTGTATGGTAGGCAAACCACAGGTCTAGTTGGTGAAATCTATGTAACCAACCTAGCCACGTTGTGCTGGGATGTTAAATCAAGTGTTGAATAGGAGTCAACCCATGTTTTATACTTATTTGATTATAGGGTAACTTGGGTGTTCAATGTGCAGGGCTGGAGATTGCAAGACTAAACCAGGAAATTTTTTGGTGCCAAGCTATATGAGGCACTTTACGAGTCGTAAGTAGGCCTTACGACTCATGACCAAAATTCATAAGGACCTGGGACTCGGTCCACCATCAGGTAATTGGTTTCTGGAGTCATTATGACTCTCAGAACAACTCGTAGTCTATGAATATGAATCATTACCTAAAGTCATAATGACTAGAGACCCAGGTAAGGTTCTAATCCTAATAGAGGAAGTCTAAGATTTATAGTCAGTGGTTATGAGTCGTTACAACAACTCGTAACCAAACTCTACATCATAGATCTATCAGATCGACCTAGCCCAACTCTAATGATTAAAATTAAATAAAACAAAGGGGTCAAACGATTGGTATTTCCAAATATTCAAATTGGAGACTCCCTACATTCTCCAAAGCTACCAACTTAGCTCAACTACAAGCTAACTTCATCCCAACGTCAATGACATCAAAATCTCCCATAAAATTGAACGTCAAAAGGGTAGGGCTCAAAATTCTTTGAAGTAAGCCCAAAAAAAAATCCAAGACAAGCAACAAAGTAAGTACTCTATATTTTAATTATAACTTGTTAAAGTTATTCTTCAATGTGAATTGGTTTCTTGGATTTCTTGTCCAAAGTTGTGTGCAAATCAATAGCCAAGCCCTAGTCTTGAGAAATTTGTAAAATAAAAGAGACAATAAAAGTCAATGACGTAATTTGGACTAATTTTTTCTGAAAGGGATGACTTAGGGATGATTGATGTTGTTAAATTTGTATATTTTGTGAGATTGAAAATTAGAACCAACTTCATTATTCATTCATGTTACAGTGGTTACGGGTCTCTTAAATGACTCGTAATGTCACTTAACTAGTTGTTACATCACTCGTAACCCCTGTAAACATCATCGATCAGAAGAGTGTAGGTTCTACCAATATTATGACTTATCTCAATGAGTCATAGTCACACTATACAACTCATTCTTAGGAATTGTAATGACTGGAAAGGGTTTAGCATCAGGAAAGTATTTTTGGTTAGATAACAAGTGTTTGTAATGAGTCTTAGTCTAACATTATGACACATTAGGAGGACTCATTACCTAACCAGTGAATAATAAATAGGTAGGTTTCCACCTTAAGAGTCTCACTACAACTCGTAGCTAGAGGTAACGATTGGTACCCTAAATCATAGTGCGCCAGTTCTAGCTACACTAACACACTATTTTTCTATTTTTCTTTCCTTTTCTTAGGACTAACTAATGGGTATTACGATAATGCTCAAACTATTTCTCTCTTATGAAAATGTAAGTAATCATTGTCAATATATAACCCAACTTAGTTGGGGTCGAATCCCACAGGGAATATGGTGTGAATTTGAGTTATCTGTGGGTTAATCAACTGACAGCTATTAGTTTTCTGTGAATAAGGTTTTTTGGAAAGGTAAAAAATAATTACTTCTTAATTCAGTGTTTGAAATCAATATGATAAGGAAAACCAGAGTTATGTTTACTATGGGTGTTGGGATTTGACAAACGCTAGTAACGGTTCAAGATTCTTGTGGTAGGTAGGAACAATAGACTATCCTTGTCGAAGTTATGTCTAAATGTTTCTCAACCTATTTATACATTTAACCACCTAATTCTCTCGAACTTAAGGAATTTATATTTCATAACAGGATGTTATCTTATGTTAATTAATCTTGTTATAGTATTAATTATTAAATGGAAGTTTGATGCTTCCAAGTCCCTGTTGATAATTCACTTCTTACTAGGGTTGATTTCTTATCTCAAGCAAATCACCAGTAAGCAAGGCCTATTGTTTTCAACCAATAGTCAGAGTATAAATTAATGGAATTAACAAGAAGTTTCTACCACCGTTAGAATCTTGAACACTTAGGTACATTACAAACCCAAACTCATAGAACCCACAACTCGGGTTAAGGGAATTTAGCTACTCATAATAAAATAATCAACAAAATAAGTTGAATTCATAGTTTGATATATGAACTTACAGCAAGATGAATAGCAACAAGTGTTTCTCAGATTTGATTCACAGTAGAAAATCCTAAAGCAATTGTAATAATGTCTCTAAAAATAATTGTAAAGTTCAACTCAGAAAACAAGAGAGAAAAGATTCTCAAAATGTCAATTCCCCCTCCTATCTCGTTATCATTAGAAAACCTTAACATATACTTTAAATACTTCAGCCTAATTATGGATACAAAATCATAGATCACAATATTTTCTTGGACAGAAGACGACGTGTGTGATGGCTTATCAGGTGTCTGACGACTTATCAGGAATGTCGTCAGCTCTTTTTTAATTTTGACAATATCTGCCTTAAGTTGATGATGATCTTGACTGCTTATCACACTTCTGATGACCTATCACAGATGTCGTCATGAATTCCAGCTGAAGCCCCATTCTTTGTCTAAGCTTAACTATGAGCCTGACGTCTTATCACACTTTTGACAGCCTATCACAGATGTCGTCATGAATTCCAGCTAAAGCCCATTCTCTGTCTAAGGCTGACAGCAACTCTGATAGCTTATCACAAGGCTGACGACTTATTAGACAAGTCGTCAGCTATACTTCCCTCTCTACTTGCTCAGAAATCAACTCTTTTACTTTCATTATTGCTGGTTCTCTTGCATCTTGACTTTTACTATAATATCAAATAGAAAACAATCAAAAATGACAAAAGTTGCTTAAGACTTTGCAATTATTCTTAGTTAAAAGCCTCAAATGTGTTATCATCTGCTCACACATCAACACCCTCAACTTGAAACAATTGTTTGTCCTTAAGCAACTAAAACACAACCAAGAGGATATAGAATAAATTCGGCAGTCAACCATCCATATTATCTCAAAACATCTTCACCATCTCCAAGGTCAATTAATTTAAAAACAACAGCTGCACATATTATTAAAGAACAGCAATGTGACACACAGGGATCAATAAATGGCATCAATTCAGAAACAACAACCATGCATATGCCAAGATTACACTATCCAAACAAGTTAGCAACTAGCAACGTAACCAGTGTGCCATCACTACAAAGAAGTCCCACTCCACTTATATCATACATCACATATGTAACCATAGGGACAATCAAAAGACACTCACTCTCAAAATGAAGTTCCAATCAATGTATGCCAAATACCATAGGTTTGCCCTTATTTTCATTACCAAGATTTTTAGATAGGTCAGCTAGAATCACTATAGGTCCTCTCTTTGTCTTGTTATGTAAGCTAGGGGTTGGTATGATACTCGATGATATTTAAAGTGACTAAGCTTCCTTGACACTACACTAGATTCTGGGGTCTCACTTATTAACCTTTTTCTATTCTTCTTTTTTCTTTATCACACATATTCAGGATGGGTGCGGTCTTTTCTACAATCATTTCTTCTTTTTCACAACTTTTTTTTCTTGTTCTTTTCCACCACACCCTGTTTTTTATTCTTTTCATTTATTCTACCTTTCTTCATACTCATTTTACATCATGCACCCCTATGATAGCCACCCTCAACTTAGGCCATTTTCCTAAGTCAAGGTGCACAGTGTCCAAGGAGGACTAGGGCCAAAATAGGCTCATTATGATATAAATGAGATGATGATAGGTATCATAAAAAAATAAATAGGCATGGGGAACACAATCCTATTGTTCACCTATAACTAATTACAACTGAAGTTGATATTTGTCACTTATTCGATATTGTTATTCAAACCCTCATTTATTTTTCCAGTTTCGCTCATTGATTACAATAACTGAGAGCGGTGAGTCCACATATTATCTTAGTATTTGACCCCAACCTTTGTTGGGTTACTATATTTGGCAACTATCGTATCATCTTCTAAGAAGAGGTGTAGCTTGGACGTCACTAGGGTTAACAGAAGAGGGTGATGTTGAGAGAATTTTAAAAGGCAGTTTTCATTCTTCCAAGTTCCTTATCCAGTTCCCCATTCTTTTGAAGGATGGTAGTGAAGTCTGATTTGGACTAATTTAATCTCTCATCAAGTTTTAATTGACTCCTACCTTCTTCACTCCCTCCCTATAGACCAGTAACATATTGATCATCAACTTATGATTTCGTGGACACATAAGAGATGTCATTTCTTTCATCTCAAATATTTTACAAACTAGATTGGACTTCATATCTTTTGACATAGTGACAAGATGTAAAGAATCATTTTCCTTAACAAGCTCATAAAAATAATCCATTAAGACTCTAGCTAGCGATATTAACTCTTTCGTAGAATATTATTAAAATTATATATAACATCATAAATATTTACCTTTAGTTATTCTTTGGAATCTAAGGTTACCATAAAAGGAAACAATGTGTCAAGAGAATTAGAAATATCTTTGACTACTAAAATGGAGGTGTATCCCTTCTATTCTTCACTTCCTAACTCACTTAGTAGATCTCCCCAAACAACAAGAGTTTATTTAACCATTTTGTCAGATTCCCTTTTTTTGTACCTCATAAGGATTTGATACCTTCAGTTAGTCCTTTTAGATTTTTTTCTAATATACTTTATGCTTTCATGCCTTTGAGAGAGACAATCTATTATAAAATGTCTTAACGTTTCATATCTATAGCACATGGTACATTCTCTTCTGTGTTGACTCTTGTTTTGTTTTCTATGAAATGCTTTACTTTTTTTATCATCTTCTAGAACCTCTTAGTTCTATAAGCAATGTCAGCCTTTTCCTCTCTTAAATCACAGTCTGACACCTTCATAACTAGACTTTTCCCTTCTACCAATTCTCTCCTTTCACTCTCTTGCTAAATTTTGTGTTCACAGGTTTTCAAATTCCCTATGATCTCATCAATAGCCATAGCTTGAAGATAACTTACTTCTAAAATAACATCTACCTTACTTTCCCGTGGAGGAAGTAGAATTCTAAAATTTTTTCAAACAAGTTTTTACATCGTCAGCCAAACATTTTATCTCATTTACTTTGGTTATAAATCTATTATGCATGTTTTGAGTTGTAAAACACCCCGCATGTTTCTAAGCTAGTAGACGAACCATTTTTCCTACATATGAAATCTTCTATCCTATGATTCATACTTGAGTACATGACTTAAAATGAGTTTCCTAGCAATAAGATAGCTTATGATACGTTAAGCATGTTCATATGAGTCACTTAAGGTAATACAAGCTAAGAGTTTTTGAATCCATCAAGTTTTAGTGTTCGATTTCATAAGGGTCATATTTGAAAGAGTATAACTCAATGTTAATGTGGTATTTCTGCATATTTCTACCTACCAAATTATAGAGAATCGAATTAGCTTTCCAACAATACCAATTTCATTAGAATCCGACACCCGAGCTAGGAGTTATGGCTTTGCAAAGTAGAGTGCGTCGCCTAACCAATCGCACATGGCCACTGGAAAGCATATGCAATAGCATATGTGGCGCCTATGTAAATATAGGTGATAGCATATGCGGCGCCTATGTAGATATAGGCGATATCAAATGTGGCGCCTATGTAAATTTAGGCGATATCATATGTGGCACCTATGTAAATATATGTGATATCATATACGGCGCATATCTTATGGTTTCAAGTGACTTAAACACTCAGTTTTGAGTTATTTTGAGGGTAATTAAGTCTTTTAACACTCCTTACATATCCCTAAACTTAACCCTACGAAATATATAGCTCCTAATTATATTACAACCCTACTAACATTTTAAGTTCATTATTCAAGAGCACTAAAAGAGAAAAACAACTAGGGTTGCATAATTAAGCTTAAAGATCTAATTTAAAGGAAATTCCTTCATCAATCATCAAGAATATTCCTTCTAAGGTATGCGTGAGTTAATTCATGGACTCCTTTTGTCCATGAAGCTCAAGAACTATCTTCTAAATTATGTATTATGATGTTTATGTTGTTGGTGGTTGATGTTCATGTGGTTGGAGTTTGATGATGCCTAAGATGGGATCTTTGTATGTTTTGTGTGAGGATATGGTGGTATTTAATGTATAAATATGTGAAATTGGTGGTTGAATATTTATAATCTTGATGAATCCACCTATGCCTAAGATGTGTATGTAAGGTGTTTGTGAAAATACCTAAGGGAATAGAAATCATGCTTTTATGACATAATAAGTCCTAAATGACTATTCCATGTTCTAATTTATGTTCAACGTGATCCCTATGCTATTGTCTTGAATTAAAGATGTTGTATGAGATGCTCATGATATTGTTGTGATATGGAATGACCATGTTATTGAAGCCATGCAAGTATATACATGTGTGCATTCCCAATCATGTGATAGTTTGTTGAGAATCATTCTTATTATGAAATCTTTACTTATGATATTGTGAATTGTGGACTCTACTCTATGATCAAGTCAGTCATGTGTGTCAGTTTCCTTCCATCGAGTCCTGGGGGTACTTGTACCCAAAAACTATAGTTGTGTACCTAGAGCTAGTGTCATGTTTCAAGACATCCTCAGTCAAGCTATGGTCCATAGATTTCAGTTAGTCACGTGACTCAGAAAAACTCAGAAATCTCAGTAGTTCAGTAGTCCCAGTAGTTTCAGTACTCTTGGTCAGACCTCAGATATCAAGTAGCTTTTTCTCCAGTCAACAGAACTCAGTGATTCAGCTTAGTTCAGCTAAGAAAATATTATCAGCTCAGTTAATCAGTTTATAAACCAGTTCAGTTTAATTAGTCAGTTCAGCGCAGTTAATCTTTTTAGAGTCTTTCAGTTGGGAGTAGGGACTAGCACCGAGCAAGTGCAGAGATGGCAGTTTTTCCCATTATAAAGGCAGAGCCGTTAGCAGCAATCCCTGTACTCCAAAACTGTGTAGCCAGTGCAGGACAGGAGTCACCCATTAGATTAAGGCTATACTTGACTAGTATATTACCTTAGGCTTGATTTTCTGTTCAGGGTCACCCGTTAGAGAGGCTTGACCACAGTAGAAGTCTCTGCCCATGGAACGGTATTGACACCCTTCTAATCAGGGCAAAGATTGGACCCCACCAGCATAGTATCGAGGTATGTCGATTAGGTTACTACCTCTCACAGTCACAGTTATAGTTACAGTTTCAGTATCAGTCTTCAGAGTAGAAATCAGGAATAAGGACTGTCAGATACAGTCATCGACCTTAGTAAGGAACTCATATAGTTCTATTGATTCCTAGACCATCTCTTTAGATAAGTTTAGTCCCATATTCAAATGCTTATTATTAGACCTAGAGGTCACCCGACAGACAAGCTTGATCTCAATCTCAGATTTAGTCGAGTATTCTCGTTATCAATTTCAGAGATCACTTGTTAGCTAGGACTGATCTCAGACTTAGATGTTCAGATACAGTTTGGAACTAAGATAATTTTCCCCAGAATTAGGACTGTTAGATACGGCCATCCATGTTATCAGTCATTCTGTATCTCAATATCACGAAACTCATGTTGTCAAAGTTCAAACCCAAGTAGTCAGTATCCCTACGAGTTCAGTAGCAGTTATGTATGTATGTATGTATTCTCATATTCATATTAGTTAGCATGTTCATGTATATAAATCCCATGCATTTAGCCTACCCCTACGTATACTCAGTACTTTAGTTGTACTGACGCATTTGCACGATGGTGCTTTCTTTTTATGTTACACCATAGGTTCTGAGGTGCAAATTCCAGATCAGCAGTAGCAGTTCAGTAAGCAGTGAGTCCTCATCTTTCGAGGACATGATCGTTACATTTATTATTCCAGTATTTCAGTTTATTTTCAGTTTAGGGAGTTAGTTGGAGACATGTTCCTTCAACTCCTTATTCAGACAGTTTAGAGGCTTTTAAACGATTATAGAGTTTTCAGATTTATGTATATGTATATAAATATGTACATTTCATGTAAAGTTATGTATATATTTTATATATTCATGTATTATTATCATACATGTGTATCATTACAATTACAAAGTACTTACACAAATGCATAAGGTGGGGTGACGAGAGGTGGAGTTGGATGGAGAGATCTAACATATGTTGTTACTGTTTCTTTTTGTGGTTAAGTTGAAGTTAAACAATATGTTGAAAGGAACCTTGAAAATATTGTAATATTAAAACAAAAAAAGGCAAACAACATAATTTTCATTGTTGGGAGCTAATTGCTCTATCTATCGTTATTTTTTAATATTGCATAATATCTCATATAAAATGGAGGTAGATACACTGTGAAAAATTGGATACATTGTGAGTTTTGATACATGGAAAACTAATTTTAAAAATTAAATTAACCATGTCTCTTAATATAAGACGAAAATCAGGAAATTAATGAGAACATGTAACTTAATTATGTAATTTGGTTGATTTTATTTTATTAATCTTTAAAATAATAAATTCATTTATTTAATATACTCATTATCAATTTTATAGTGTATCTTAATACATGTATCTGGTACGAAAGATACATATATCTAGTGTCAGTGTTACATGGATACATCCATCAAATTTCATCTAGTGTACTGCTTATATGTATCTAGTATTAATTATGTATATATTTTTATATATATCTAGTATTAATGTCATGGATCTACTTATATGTATCAAGTATTAATTTCATATATCTTTTTATAGTATCTAATATTAGTTTCATGTATTTAGTACCAACTTCATACACGATATTCAAAATACATGTACTTAAAATCAAAGTTATCATATTAAGATTTTTGATACATATATTTGTGTATATATACATATTAAGATGAATAAGAAGAAAAAAAACACAATGTCCATAATCAATTTCATCTAGAATATCCCATATTAATTTGATGTGTTCAATATAAATTTCATATAAAATCTGAAAAACATGTATCTAGTATCAAGTTGTGACGTTGGAACTTTTGATACATGTATTTAGTAAAAGCTTAGTTCTTAATCCATTCATAGTCAATCTCTCACACTTCCGTATGGTGCATTCGTGCATCTCCTCATCACAAGTTTGAAACATCTCAACCTCTTTTTCAACACCTTTTTTTCCACCAAAGTCACTCCCACCATACCTTGGATATCCTCATTTTTAATCCTCTTTCTCCTAGTATACCCACACATTATCACAACATCCCCATCTCTCCCCTCAGACCTGTTCTAAAAAAGTTGAGGTATTTCGAATAGCTTAAATCTTTTTAATGTGAGAGTTCTTAACTGACCAACATTTTATCCTATAAAACCTTAATTAGTCTAACTACTGTTGGTGTAATATACCACAAATAATAATAATTACAGTTGAAAATAAAATGAACAAAAATAAAGAAAATAAAATAATCCTCTTCTTGGATGAGGCGCGGATATCTCGCCCTCTTTAAGGAGATTTAAGCCTACAACGGTATAATTTACACCGGTCTACCAGTATCAACTCTTGACTTGTCCTCTCTATGATACAACAACCTATCACAATGTACAACTCAACCAACTCCGAGTTAGTTGAAGAGTTCAAAGATCCACCACAAAAATACCTTCCTTCAACATATAATACTCTCTTTTGTATAACAAATATAGTTGTAGAATTAAAATATTTTACTGTCTCAAATCACTCTTTCACTAATATAATTACTCACTTTTGTATAGTGAATATAGTTGAAGACTTAGAATATTTTATATGTCTCAACTGTCTCTGTCACTACTACATATAATAATATTTTTCTACATTTATCACATTTTTAATCTCACACAATAAAGGAAGAAATGCTATTATTTATAGGTAAGGAATTCGACCTTGTATTGAATAGGAAGAGGGTGGGTAGTAAAGTTGGTAGATAAATGATCATTAGGGTACAAGAAACTAATATCATGAGAGCTACATGAAACTAATGGTCATACGAGTTACAAGACTAAATGTGGTCGATAATGGACAAAAGTATTAGAAGTTACAAAAATCATTAAAATATAATAACTCTACTTTCTCCACTTTATGTCCATAAATCATGAGGCAAATTAAGATTTTAATTTTAATATTAATATGCATAACAACATCAACAGCCACCACTCTCTGTAGATTTTGCCTTTAATTATAAGTGGTTCTTTCTTATCAATCAAAACCATAAATCCATTAAAATATATCCCAAGTTTTTAGTTATATCTATATCAATGTTACTGTGCTTTTTTGTATATACATTTTAGGTATATTCAAGGTTTTGAGTGATTTCAATTGTTTCAAGGTTCTTGAGCAATTTCAAAGGTTTTTTTTGGAAATTTGATATCTAATTTTTCAAGTTAATATGTACACACTTGTTACCATGATGATGGAATCAAGAAGAAGATCAATTAGCGATATTAGTTATTGGTGTATATCAATTGGTTAGGTCTACAACTTTGGGAAGGAAAACTTGTTGAAGGATTAGTCTTAAAAGGATATTCTTTCATATGGAACTGACATCTAAATAGCAATATAGATTGATCGGTACTCATTGTTGAGTTTAAGTTAAAAGTGTGAATGGAAAATAAAGGGAATTAGTGGAGGAAAAAATTAGATCACACTTAAAAAGGAAAGTGTACTTAAAAATAAGAAAAGTCTACTAATTCTCCTACATTGGTGGGAGAAAGAAAATTTTATGTGCTCTTATTAAGAAACAAATCTCCACATGGATAGTGAGGCAAGAACAAAGAGGTGCCTCATGCTATCATCGTCGTCATCGTTTGGCCCGCTTTGGCTTCGACTACGACTTCGAATCAATCTATGAGATTGATTTTTTGGATAAAAATTTTTTGAAACTTGGGGAAAATCCAATCTGAAAATCTATGGAAAAATATAACAATCTTTTCTCCATTAACGCGTGCATGTAGAAGCATGCAGAAATGCTGAAAGGTTGCTTAAAAGGGACACAACTCTTCGAGCAAAAAACACATTATTTCAGAAAATGGGATGACCATTTGGATGTTTGTGACTGTTCAGAAAAGACATACTATTTTGAATGAACAGACATGACTATTATAAAAATGTACACCTTTTCGATGAACCATTGCCTCATTTCCTAAGAGGCGCTTCATAGATATATAAACCTATATTTTTTCAAAGGTTTAGTACGAAAAATTTCTATATAAAAAAATATGTATTTTATTTCTAAAAACTCTGTGTGATCATCTCCCATTGAGTGAGTCCAAAAAAAACCAGAATGTTTGAGGTACCACTATATTCTGGTTGTCAAGTTATTTTATCCTGGGAGGAAAATTTCGCAACCTCTAGTACTTGAGGGGAATGATTGACAGCAAGTCTGTCGTATCTCAAATATAGGAACTGCAAGTTATCACGCACGATCTCCTTGAAGAAGGTATGAGTTTGGTAAATACCTTAGTTGAACATATTAAAAATGTTCGTAATGTTCACATGAACTTTATTGTAGGTTTGGTTGTGAATGAGGCATTTCAAGTTGCAGTAATAATAGAGAACTTGCTACCTATGTGGAAGGACTTCAAGAACTACTTGAAATATACAGGAAAAGAGATGGCAGTTGAATATCTCATAGTAAGGCTATGCATTGAAGAAGACAACAAAGCTGTGGAAAGGAGGTCAAGGAATTCTACAATGAGTGGAGCAAATATTGTAGAAATGACCACAACAACTCAAAAAAATGGAAGAAAGCTGGACAAGAAAGCAATCAACCTAGGAAGAAATTCTAGGGGAAATTCTTTAATTCTTGCATTATTAGACATAAGATAATACATTGTTGTGCCCCAAAGAAAGGCAAAAAGAAGGACAAAGCAAATATGGCTGAATCCACGAACGAAATAAAAATCTGCGTGCCATGTTGTCTGAAGATAACTTGGTGGGAAATCCTCAAGAATGGTGGATGGATTTTGGTTCCACCCACCACGTTTGTATAAATAAAGAGTTGTTTGCTTCATTTGCTCTAGCTAAAGGCAAAGAAAAGATCTATAAGGCAAACTCCGCAACTGCAAAAGTTGAAGGAACAAGAAAAGTCTGCCTGAAAATATCATCAGGCAAAGTCTTGACTCTTAATAATGTCTTTTTGTACTAGAGTTATTATACCCTGGGTTTTGGCCTTAGAAATTTTCCTGGAATTCTATTCTCCGGACCCAATATGACTCTAGGGTAAGAACCGTACCTAGAGTCGTATATTAGGGTACGAGTGGTATAGTCCTATCATATAATGACCAGTATTGGTTGGTAAGATGTATGAGTTACTAGAATGGATATGACTTATGAGATAAGAGTCGAATGGTTTGGTACGAGTCGTATCTAGTACTCGTATAGGAGAGCGTTCAATCCTCTTGGTATTCTCTTCTGCCAAGGATAGGAATGAAAGGTACGAATCGTATGCTTTGGATATGACTTAGTTGGATGAGTCGTATGTTGGAAAGTATTGTGTCTAGGTGTTGGGGTAGGATACGAGTGGCACCAGTCGTATCGGATAGGTACGACTCGTATGGGTCAGTCGTACCCCTATGATGAGACATTTGTGCAACTTAAGTGGGGGTATTTGGACATTTTCCTGCTTACCCTAATAAGACCCTACAATTTCTAACAAACTTGGGAGGGTATTTACTTTATTATTTCTCTCTTTAACACTTAAAAACTACTCCTAAACATCTAAAATCCTCTCAAAAGCTTTGGGGCAAGAAAGTTAGGGTTTTATCTTGAGGACTAATTTGGGGATTGCTTTGGTGATTTCTTCCAATCAATTCTTTTGTATAAGGCATGTTCTCTTCCCTCATTATTAGTTCCAACTAAAGGCAATATTTTACTATTGGTTTTAATGATTTTATACTTGAATACTTTTGGGTTTTCAAATATAATTAGGGGGTTATGTTTATGAATAGTGGGTTATCATTTTCCATGGTTTTAATTATGTTTTTATATGCATTAATGGTGTTTTTGGATAATTGGATTATATGTGAATGGTTGTTGGTAATTGGAATTGGTTTTGGATATATATTATGCCCTCAATATGTTTAACAAAATGCTTATAAAGATGTGTTCATTGCATTGACTTTTTTTAAATGGAACTCTTGCTTTTTTAAAAATTAATAAAGGATTTATACATGTATTAAATGGTTTGAAAAGGTAAATACTAAATGGATATGCTTGTGGGGTACGAATTCCCCAAGAGGATTTAATATGGTAATTATAAGGGCACCTAAGGTCCTCTATACCTACACGTGGTTGGCTATGGATTGTACTTGCAAGTATGGCTGGTATGAAGATACTACCACTAAATGGCCTTGGGATAGTAAATGGTAAAAGAATTGTTTGGAAACAGTTTTTAATTGGGCATAAAAGAGGGAGGTGTAGCTAAGTTGTGGAAGATGGAGGTCCCGAAGGGACCAAAACTGGAAACTCATATTTGCCAGCATGAAGTTGGTCTTGGTGGACCATGTGCACGATGTCACACCTTATATTAGTGGATGTACTACTCATCCCAATGAGATATTTCTCTATTCATATGGCTACACTCACTGGGCCCCTTTTAACAAGGGAAATAAACTCATATTGCTCGTGGGTGCTTTAGGATGGCAAAGTTGCATAGCCCAGGTAATGGTTTTAAATGCATGCTAAACCCGAATTCCCTTTCCCGTTGTTTATATATATATATATATATGTATGGTTGTATGCATTATGGATAATTTTACTTGGTTTTATAAATAGCATTATTTTATCCTTATTCTGAGTTCATGCTAGCGATCACTTGCTAACCCATCTACTGGCAGCTGTATACCCATGCTATGCAGGTACCGGCTATTTGAATCCTCCTGTCTAGTATATGGATTCGGTATTAGCATTTGTACTGGAGTGGTAAGTTTTCATCCTTTTGGAAGGTTCCATTTCATGTTATGGACATCTTTGGACATTCTTATTATATTATGGATATTTGTTTTGGCCATGGTTGGGGGCATGTCCCAACCGAATATTCTTACTCTTTTGGATATAGACTTTGCAGTACTTTTAGGGGGTTGGTATGGGCGGTATTGATATTGGTGTTTGCTTTGGCATTGGTATTGGTATTGGGGATTACACCCTTGGAGGATATTATTGGTTGTTCCATCGTATTAAATTTTGGGATTGATTATCATATTATGTTTTGGTATTCCCTTTGGTTACAACCTAGTTTATGGCCCTTGGTTTGGTTTCGTATGGTTGGTTTGGTACCGTTAGACTAAGTTTGGTCAGTCATGGTTTTGACCCTATCCCAGAGTCTTCATAAGAGTATTTATGATATCTTGTTATATGCTCAAAATTCAGCCTATCTAAGGCTGGATATAGGTGGTTGGGTTGGGTAATAAGAGGTGGTCCCCGATCTTGGTTGGACTTGGGATGCCTGTTATGTCTAGGCCTAGGTTCGGTCATGACAGGTTGGTATCAAACCTCTAGGTTCATGTTCAACTAGTAGGCCCAAAAATTTATTTCGAGTAAAGTCTTTTTAGGGGTGTGTAGCACGCCACACTCATAAGAGAGAGGCTACAAAAGATTTAGGAATGTTTCACTTTCTTGGTATTCTATTTTCAAGCTTGAAGTCTAAAGTTCAGAAATCTTCTCTGATCCTTGTTTGTTAATCTTTCAGATCATGCCTCATAGATCTGGAAAATAAGGAAATTCTTTTGTCCTATCTGGGGATAATGCTGAAGGGGTACATCCTACGATGAGGGTACATCTTTGATCTCAGGGTCCTATTCCAAATGGTACTCGAGTTCCTCCTAATCCTACCAGTTCTCCTAAGGTCCCTTAGGGCAATGTGATGAATGCAAAATTCTGTTAATCTATTCATAGTATTGCTCAGTTGGTTGTTGTTCATGCTAAGCGAGATGTATCTAGTGGTTTGTCTACTGAGGCTATAAGGGTTGGCCAATTTATAAAGTTGGGTCTTCCAACTTTTACTAGAGTGAAGGTGGGATACCAATGTGGAGGGGGTAAACTTAGCAGTTTATCAACTTAAAGATATTGCTTACCAGTGCTATGAGGAGTGGTACAGAGATAGGAATGATATGGAAGAATCTAAATTATGAGAGGCCTTCTCTAATGCCTTCTTTGGTCGTTTCTTTCCTCAAGAGCTGAGGGAGGCTAAGATAGAGAAGTTTGTTAATCTTAAACAAGGGAAAATAATTTTCAATTAATATGCCTTGAAGTTCCATCAGCTATCGAGGTATGCTCCTGACTTGGTGGCTAACACGAGAATGAGAATGAGAAAGTTTTCTTCCAGGTTGAATTGAGATTTGATCTTGGAGAGCAACACTGCTTTGCTCACTAAGGATATAGAAATTTCTCAATTGACTATCCATATGCAGCAAGTGAAGGATGAGAAGAGGAGGCAGGCGGAGTTTGGGGATAGGCAGAAGAAGAGGGGAAAATTTTTTAATCAGGGAAGTGTGCAGTCCCAGGGTGGTCAGAATGACGGAAAGTGAAAGAAGAAAAAGCAGGGGAGCTTGGCTTTCTTCTCTACAGCCAGTGCCCCTTACCCGAAATATTTGGGAGACAGGCGTAATTAGGATGGTGGTAATTCCTGGGCACAAGGTGCCCAATCTCAGGCGAGCGGAGGTCAATCAGTTTCTTCATGCCCTTTTTTTTTATTTTATGATCAACCCCATCAGGGTTATTGTGAATAAAAGAGGGACAAATGCTTCAGGTATGGCCAGCCAGGTAATCGGCTCAGAGATTATCCAGTTGATAAGGTCACTACAGGGGTGAACAAGGTTCCTATGGATTAATATTTTGCTCCTACACCTAATGGTATTGCATCAGCTTCTGTTACTGCTCTTATTTTTAGTATTGGTTAAAACAGGTTGTATGATTTGGCATCCCAACAAGAATTTGAGGCATCACCTGATATCGTTACTAGTACGTTACAGCTCTTTGCCTGTGACATATATTATTTGTTGATCTAGGGTCCACTATTTCTTACGTGACTTGTTATGTGGTTGTATCTTTTGGTTTTGATCTTGAAGTGATTTTGGAACTTTTTTCTGATTTTACCCCATAGAAGACTCAGTTATTGCTAAAAGGGTCTATAGGTAACAAGAAGACTTTGGTGGATCTATTTGAGATGCGGATGGTGAATTTTTATGTTAACTTTTGTAAGGATTGGTTACACTCTTATTATGCATCTTTGGATCATCAAACCTGAAAGGTTATCTTTAAGTTTCCTGGTGAACCAGTTATAGAATTAAAGGGTGGTTCTTTAGCTCCTCGGTGAAGGTTTATTTCTTATCATAGAGCTCAGAGGTTAATCTCTAAGGGTTGTATTTATCACTTGGTCTGGGTTAAAGATTCTAACTTAAAAGTCCTTCTTTACAGTCAGTTCCTGTGGTTAAGGAGTTTCCAAAGGTCTTTCAGGATGATCTTCCTAGTGTTCCTCCAAATAGGGAAATAGAGTTTATTATTGATTTACTTTTGGATACTCGTCCAATATTTATTCCTCCATATAGAATGGCTTCAGCTAAGTTGAGGAAAATCAAGGAGCAACTTAAAAATCTACTAGATAAGGGATTTATTCATCCTAGCATTTCTCCGTGGGGTGCACCGGTGTTGTTTGTGCACAAGAAGGATGGTTTCTTTCAAATGTGAATTGACTACAGGCAGTTGAATAATATAATAGTCAAGAACAACTATTCTCTCTCGAGGATAGATGATCTATTTGATCAGTTACATGGTGCTAAGTTCTTGTCTAAGATAGATCTTCGATTGGGGTATCATCAGCTTAAGATTAAGTAGGTGGGTATCCGTTAGATGGATTTTCGTATTCGGTAAGGCCATTTCGAGTTCTTAGTGATGTAATTTGGATTGACCAATACCCCAGCGGCATTTATGGATCTGATAAACAGAGTGTTCAAGTACTATTTAGATTTCTTCTTTATTGTGTATATTAATGACATTCTGGTTTATTCAAAGAGTGAGGTGGATCATGCAAATCACCTTTGTGTGGTTTTGATACCTTAAAGGAATAGATGTTGTATGCCAAGTTCTCTAAGTGTGAGTTTTGGTTGAACACCATGAATTTCTTAGTTCATATTATTTCTAGTGAGGGGATAATGGTTGATACTCAAAAGTTTGTTACGGTGAAAGAGTGGCCTCGGTTCACGAGCCCATTCAATATTCAGAGCTTCTTAGTTTTAGTCGAGTATTATAGGAAGTTTGTGGAAAGCTTCTCGTCGATAGCGGATCCTTTGACTATGTTGACTCAGAAGAAGGCTATCTTTTCTTGGTTAAATGCTTGTGAGGGGAGTTTTGAGAAGTTAAAGGATAAGCCTACTTTAGCTCCAAATTTTGACTTTGTCGAAAGGCAATGATGGGATTATGGTTTATTGTGATGCATCTCGGATAGAGCTTGGTTGTGTTTTAATATAGCACGAGAAGGTGATTGCCTATGCTTCCAGGTAGTTGAAAGTGAACGAGAGGAATTATCCTACTCATGATTTAGAGTTATTGGTGGTTGTGTTTGCTTTAAAAATATGGCGATATTATCTGTATGGTGTTCACGTGGATATCTTTTTTATAATAAGAGTCTGCATTATATGTTCATGCAGAAGGAGCTTAATCTCAGGTAAAGAATATGGCTTGAGCTTCTTAAGGACTATGATATGAGTCTTCACTACCACCCAAGTAAGGCTAATGTGGTTGCTGATGCTCTTAGCAGGTTATCTATGGGGAGTTTGACTTATGTGGAGGAAGGAAAGTAGGAATTAGTGAAGGATATTCACTACTTAGACAATCTGAGGGTTTATCTCATGGACTATTAAGATAGTGGTGTGATGGTGCAAGAAGTGGTTCGATCGTCTCTTAGTGCAGAGATTAAGGAGAAGCAAGTGTTAGATCCTATCTTGATGAAAATCAAGAGTGGTGTTGGTGGGCAAAAGGTGGCGGTGTTTGATATTGGTGGTGATAGTACCTCATAGTACCAAGGGAGCTTGTGTGCTACTGATGTCGATGGTTTGCGGCAAAGGATTTTGGTCGAGGCGCATGACTCACGCTGTGTTATTCATCACGGCTTGAAAAAGATATATCATGATCTCAAGGAGATCTATTGGTGGAATAGTATGAAGAGGGATATGGTTAATTTCGTGGCCAAGTGCATAGTGTGTCAATAGGTTAAGGTTGAGCACATGAGGCCTGGTGGATTGCATCAAGAAATAAAATTGCCCAAATCGAAGTAGGAGATGATCAATATGGATTTTATTACCGTTCTTCCTCAGTCTTGGAACCAATTTTTTCAATTTGGATCATCTTGGATAGGATGACGAAGTCTACTCACTTTCTATTAGTGAGGACTACCTTTTCAGCAGAGGACTATGTGAAGTTCTATCTTCAAGAGACTGTGAAACTGCATGGGGTGCCTGTCTCAATTATTTTTTATTATTATACAAAGTATACGTCTCATTTCTAGTGATATTTCCAGAAAGGTTAGGGACTAAGGATAGTTTAAGTAGTATTTTTCATCTGTAGTCGAATGGTCCAGCAGAGAGAATTATTCAGACATTAGAAGAGATGCCTCGGGCCTATGTGATTGACTATGGTGGCAATTAGATTGAGCATCTACTTTTGGTGGAGTTTACTTACAATAATAGCTATCATTCGAGTATTGGTATAGCCCCTTTTGAGGTATTGTATGGTAGAAGGTGTATATCTTCTATTGGTTGGTTTAAACTTGGTGAGCTGGACATATTTAGTCTGGATCTGGTTTATCAAGCTATGAAAGGTGAAGGTAATCAGGATAGTCTTAAGGCTGTCCAGAGTCACCAAAAGCCTTACGTGGGTGTTAGGAGTAAAGACTTGGAGTTTAAGGTTGGGGATAAGGTATTTCTAAAGGTATCTCTCATGAAGAGAAAAGTGTGGTTTGGCAAGAAGGGGAAGCTCATTCCCCGATTCATTGGTCCTTATATGATTTTGCAGAGAGTTGGCAATATTACTTATGAACTGGAGTTTTCTGGTAGTTTGGGTTTGGTTCATCCAGTCTTTAATGTTTCTATGATGAGAAAGTGTATTGCTGATCCTTTTTGATAGTTCTATTGGAAGGATTGGGTATTTTGGGTTCTCTGTCTTATGAGATGTCTAGGTTAAACTATTGGACAGGCAGGTTTGTCGATTGCGGACCAAGGATGTGGCTTTGGTTAAGGTTCTATGGTGGAACCATAATATGGAAGAAGCTACTTGGGAAGTAGAAGAGGACATGAATTCCAAATATCTGCTCTTATTTTTTGCACCCGGATTCATGAGGAAGGTATGTGTTCTTGAACACATCTTTATTTTTTGAGTTCATTAAAGGAAAGATTAATATCTTTGTCTCTTTGTTTTTGAACTTTGATGAAGATTGGAAATAGGTTTGATAATTCAAATGACTCTGTGTGTGGTAACCCTACCTTGTCCATCATTCGGGGATGAATGTTCCTAGTGGGGGAGAACATTATATCCTGGGTTCTTGGCCTTAGAATTATTCCAGGAATTCTATTCTTTGGACCCAATACGACTCCAGGGTACGAGTCGTATGTTGGGGTATAAGTGGTATGGTCCTATCGTATGTTGAACAGTGTTAGTTGGTGGGATGAATGGTTACTGGAATAGATATGATTTTGGGTACAAGTCATATCTAGTACTCGTATAGGGGATAGTATTCAATCCTCTGGGTATTTTATTCTGCAAGGGATACAGATGGAAGGTACTGACCGTATACTTTGGATACGACTTGGTTGGATGAGTCTTATGCTAGATAGTGTTGGATCTAGGGATTGTGGTAGGATACAAATGGTGGGTACCACTCATATCAGATGGGTATGACCCGTATGGGTCAGTCGTACCCCTGTGTCGGGACTTTTGTTCAACTTATGTGGGGGTATTCTGGATATTTCTCCACTTACCCTAATAAGACCCCACGACTTCTAACCTACTTAGGAGAGTATTTGCCTTATTATTTCTCTTTTTAACACTTCAAAACTACACTTAAACAATCTAAAATCCTCTCAATAGCTTTGGGGGAAAAAAGCTAGGGTTTCATCTTGAGGACTAATTTGAGGCTTGCTTTGGTGATTTCTTTAAATCAATTCTTCGGTATAAAGCATGTTCTCTTCCCTCATTGTTAGTTCCAACTATAGTCATGATTTTACTATTGGTTTTCATGATTTTATTGTTGAATGTTTTTGGGTTTTCAACTATGATTTGGGAGTTTTGTTTATGAATTGTGGGTTATTGTTTCCCATGGTTTTAATTATGCTTTTCTATGCATTAATGGTGGTTTTGGATAATTGGATTATTGGAAATTGTTGTTGGTAATTAGAAGTGGTTTTGGATATATATTATGCCCCCAATGTGTTTGACAAAAAGCTTATAAAGATATGTTCATTGCATTAACTTCTTTTAAATGGAACTTTTGTTTGTTTTTAACTTGGTAAAGGATTTATGCATGAATTAAATGGTTTGGAAAGGTAAATGCCTAAATGGTTACACTTGTGGGGTACGGATTCCCCCAAGTGGGTTTAATATGGTAATTGGAAAGGCACCTAAGGTCCCCTATACCTACATGTGGTTGGCTATGGATAGTACTTGCAAGTATGGTTGGTATTATGAAACCGCCACTAAATGGCCCTGGGATAATAAATGGTAAATAAATTATTTAGAAACAATTTTTAATTGGGCATTAAAGGGGAAGGTGTAGCTAAGCCATAGAAGGTGGAGGTCTCGGGGGGACCGAAACTAGAAACTCATATTTTCCGGTATGAGGTTGATCTTGGTGGACCATGTGCATGATGTCATACCTCATATTGGGGGATGTACTAGTGATCCCAATGGGATATTTCCCTGGTCGTGCGGATACATACAATGGGCCCCTTTCAATTGGGGGAGTTGAACCCATATTGCCCGTGGGTGATTTAGGACGGCAAAGATACACAGCTCAAGTAATGGTTTTAAATATATGCTAAACCTGAATTCCCTTTCCCAGCACTTATATATATCTGTATGGTTGTATGCATTATGGATGGTTTTACTTAATTTTATAAATGGTATTATTTTATCCTTATCCTGAGTTCATACTAGCGATCAATCGCTAATCCATCTTCTGGCGGTTGTATACCTACATTATGCAGGAATCGGCCATTCTACTCCTCATGTCTAGCACGCGGATTTAGTATTAGCATTTGGATTGAAGTGGTTAGCTTACATCCTTTCAGAAGGCTCCATTTTATGTTATGTACATTTTTAGACATTCTTATTTTACTATGCATATTGGTTTTAACCATGGTTGGGGGCATGTCCCAACCGGATACTCCTACTATTTTGGATAGAGGGTTTTTGGTACTTCTGGGGGTGGTATGGGCTGGATCTGTATTGATGTTTTCCTCTTCATTGGTATTGGTGTTGGTCATACACCCGTAGATGATATTGTTGGTTGTTCTATCATATTACATTTGAGATTGATTATCATATTATGTTTTGGTATTTCCTTTGGTTACGACCTAGTTTATGGCACTTGGTTTAGTTTTGTATGGTTGGTTTGGTACGGCTAGACTCGATTGGGTCAGTCATGGTTGTGACCCTATCCTAGAGTCTTCATGAAAGAATTTATACTACCGTATTATATGCTTGAAATTCAGCCCATCTAAAGCTGGATATAAGTGGTTGGGTTGGGTAACAGGGGGCGGTCCCTGGTCCCTGTTGGACTTGGGATGCCCATTACGTTTAGGCCCTGGTTCAGGTCGTGACAGGAGTTAAGAAAGAACTTGATTTCTGTATCACTTCTTGATAAAAATATATTTTAATGTGTATTTGCTTCCAGTAAAATTGTACTTTACAAAGGAGAAGTATATGTACGAAAGGGCCTATAAAATAAATGTAATGACAATTGAAATTAATAAAAGTTCTATTTCTTCTTACTTGCTTGAGTCTAATGAATTGTGTCATGAACGATTAGGACATGTCAATTACAAAACTTTGCAAAAACTGATTAACTTAGAAGTTTTGCCAAACTTTGAGTCCAATAAATCAAAATGTCAAACGTGTGTGGAATCAAAGTATGCTAAGAACCTGTATAAGTCCGTTGAAAGGAATTCCAATCCCTTAGACTTAATCCACACTGATATTTGTGATATGAAGTCAACACCATCTCGTGGTGGGAAAAGTATTTTATAACTTTTGTTAACAATTTCACTAGATATTGCTATGCCTATTTGCTAAACAGTAAGGATGAAGCAATAGATACATTTAGGCAATATAAAATAAAAGTTGAAAATCAGTTAGAGAAATAGATCAAAATGATAAGAAGTGATAAGGGTAGAGAATATGAATCTCCATTTGCTAAAATTTTTGTAGAAAATGGAATTGTCCATAAAATTATGGCCCTGTATTCACCTCAATCTAATGGAATTGCAAAAAAAAATCGAACCTTAAAGAAAATAATGAATGTCTTACTTATAAGTTTAGGTTTATAGCTAAACTTGTGGGGGGAAGTTATCCTTACTGCTAATTTAATACCCAATAGAGTGTCCCACAGTAAGACACTATCAATTCCATATGAAAAAATGGAAAGGAAAGAAACCCAACTTAAAATATTTCAAATTGTGGGGTGTCTAGCAAAAGTCCAAGTTCCTATGTCTTAAAGGGTGAAAATAAGACCTAAGATAGTGGACTGCATGTTCATAGGATATGCTAAAAGTATTAAAGCATGTAGGGTTTTGGTTCATAAATCCGGACATCTAAATATCACTGAAAATACGGTAATTGGATAAGATAATGCTGAATTCTTTGAACACATTTATTCATATAAAACTAGACATGAAAAGTCTAGTGGAGGGTCTAAAGACCTTGGGATGAACCAAATAAGGATATACATAATGATGAGAATCTAAGACATAGTACACATCAAGGAATGTCAACTTCATTTGGATCAGATTTTGTAACATTTCTCTTAGAAAATGAGCCTCAAACATTTAAAAAAGCGATGGCATCTTCATACTCATCCTTTTGAAAAGAGGCAGTCATTAGTGAGATTGATTCAATCTTAAGCAACCATACATAGGAGTTGGTTGATCTTTCTCCAGGAAATAAACCTTTAGTTTCTAAAAGGATTTTCAAAAGGAAAATGAAAGTGGATGGTAATATTGAATAATACAAGGCAAGTCTTGTAGCAAAAGGCTTTAAACAGAAGGAAGGACTTGATTACTTTGATACATACTCGCCTTTAATGAGGATAACGTCAATTCAGATGTTAATGGCATTGGAGACAGTATATGGTCTTGAAATCCATCAAATGGATGTGAAAACAGCATTCCTAAATGGAGAATTAGAGAAAGAAATTTGCATGGAACAGGTAGAGATTTTTGTGGTTCCAGGTAAAGAAAAAAAGGCGTGTAAACTAGTTAAGTCACTTTATGGACTAAAACAAGCACCTAAATAGTGGCATGCAAAGTTTGACCAAATCATGTTGACAAACGGGTTTAAGATAAATGAATGTGATAAATGTGTTTACATTAAAGACACTCCAAATCACAAGGTCATTGCTTGTTTGTATGTGGATGATATGTTGATCATTAGTAGAGACATTTCTGACATAAATGCTACAAAATGAATGCTTGAGAGCAAGTTTGATATGAAAGACCTTGGATTTGCGGATGTGTCATGAGTGGTAATTAGACCATTCATTCGTACAACTAATACACACACACTACCATGTTTTGTATTAGAAAATGAGGCATTATCCAGATTTAAGTGCCCAAACACCCATATTTTGCAGGTATGAAGTAAAAAAGGTAAGCATATGTGGAATGGAGCTAAAAAGGGATCAAAGGGAGTGCAGCTAGAAACCTGAAGTAGTCAACCTCAGTTACCATAATAGCAGTCCTCAGACCACGGTCATCATCAGTCCAGGTGGTCAGCAAAGCACGGATGCGGAATCTAACCACAATCGCGTAGCCGCAATCGCGAACCAGTGGGAACTGGACTAAGGGCAGAATTGTAAAATGTCATGGATGAATCCCAAATCATATATAAGAAAAAAAAACCCTTCCTTCTTTGGGTATTGCTTATCCCATAAGATAGTTTTAAATTCTAAGTTTTGAACTAACCCATCATGAGATTGAAAGAAGAAAGGCATCATGCCACGACGATAACTAAGGCACTAGGTGGGATGAAACCCACAAATTCCATGATAGTTGCTCGTATCCTTTTTAGTTATGTTCTTATAGCGTAGATGATATTTTTGCATTTGAATAATCCATGCATTTGGGGCACTTTGGATTGTATTGAATGAGCTTTAAAAAGGGCAAGTGTGAAAGTCTACTTTGAAAATTCGAACAGGGAAAATTCTGTGAAAATTGAGTAAAATGCAAAACAGGAAAAATAGGGGAGTAAAACTGCTCTTAGTTACCATGATTGCGGCCACCATATGTGATCTCAGCTATGAGGGTGTCTGCGGTCACAGTTATTTCAGTCATTTAACCCCTAGTCTCCTTCATTTTCCTCACACTCCCTTTTTAAGATTGCACTCCCAAATCTAAGCTACATTGTTGTCCAAGTTATAAGTTCTCAAACAGCCTCCGTACACATCTCTCTTGCATCACAACTTTGGTAGATGGCATGAATCCTTAATTTTATTTTTGAAAATAGGCCATTGAGTGCATGATTAATAAGGGGCCTAAAGTTTTAATCGTTATGCTTTACATGTTGTCATACTTATTATTGTTGTGGTGTTGGTTTCTTGATTGAGGTGTGCACACAAGTGGGGAAACCTTGAGTACCCAATAGTGTGTAAAAAGGGTATACAAATGTGATATGCACACCATATGTTTGATAAATTGCTCAAATGAACTTTCAATAGTGGCATTTACTTTTGAAGTGAACATTCACAGACACCGGTAGCATTGTTCACATTTTCTTCAGTTGCACCCATATTGTAGAACATGCTAGTAGTCTAGAATTGGGAGGAAGTTGAACATGTAGAACTGACATGGAACTAGCCTTAGGTATCACGATTGCGGCCATAGACCGCAACTGCGGTAACACAGACGCGGCTCTAATCCGCGATCGCGATAACTGAGGGCAAGTTCTTGTCATGTCAAAAATCCCGTACATCTAATTTTTAATCAGGCAACCCCAAGCACCTCATCTAGGAACTTTAATGATCAATCTAGCATAGCTTGCATTATTCAAATGACGTTGAAAGATATAATATGTGTTTAGTGCTTTAAGTACAACCTCAGAGATAAGTTTGATAACATCAGATTCATGGCATCTGATTGCCACACTCACTACTACAATGATCTTTCAAAGACAAAATTTCTTTTGGAAAGAGGAATTTGTTTGGAGAATATACCGGAGAAGCTACCGGCTTTTCACGACAAACTAGAAGCCACAAGGTGGAAGTTCTTTTCCCCAGATCCATGCCTTGCAAATGAACAATGGGTCCATGAATTATGCCAATATTAGTGAAGTATCTTTCTCAGACACACTCAATGTGATTGTAAAGATTTAGGAAATGTTAGTGAAAGTTGGGGCTAAGCAAATCAATGATGTTTATGGGTTAAGCAGGCAGACATGCGTGAATTTAAAGAGAAGGAGTATAAATTGAGAACTTGGTCGGCATAATGGCTATGTCCCAGAAAGGAAGTCTCATGGACCAAATCTAAATGCAATATCTCCATGAATGACTTTACTTCTGAGGCTCAGATATGGTTGCACATCATATGTAATCGAGCATCTCCTTGCACCCATATGACAGCAGTCCCAGAATTGCATGCTTGGATGGTTTCTTGTATTCTAGACAGCATCTCTTTGGATATTGGTCAACTCGTGGTAAATAAAATAGATCATTTTAAAAACCAAGATGGTACAGATCTCTTTTACCTCTCTGATTTCTGATCTTTGTAAGAGAACAGGGGTGGAAGAGTATGCTAGTGATACATGGGTGCGTCTTAGTGGCCCCATCTACCTATTAAGGATTTGAGGAGAGGGTGCACCGGGCAAATGCAAGAAAAGAAAGATCAACTTGGAAGAGCCAACATATAGCGAACTCGAGCCTCATAGGCCAACCACCTTGGGACCTCTTGAAGAGATTGGAGTTAATATTTCAACCATTAAAGAGCTTGTGGATAACTTGCCTCAAGGGCAAGGATATATTTCCACCACCTATCACTCATATATGTCACGTGATGATTATGATGAGTACAAGGAGGACCAAAAGAAGCAAAAAGCTACTATTGATCAGCTTGAGGAAGCCTACTCCTCTTTGGTGGCATGACACTGAGACCTCCGAAGCGCACATAAAAAGATTATTATAAGGGAGAAAAGGAGGGAGGAATTCTTTACCAAGATGTGGAAAGGGGTAAAGGGTCTATGAAAGGTTCTGAAACCCCAAAGCAGGATTCCTAATTCTTGGGTGGACAGCAATGATGAGGCCCCAACCGAGTGGTCAGATCTTAAGGAGGATGGTGATGATACAGGGTCAGAGAGTGATAGCAGTCCTTGATGTAGTTTGAAAGATCACCCTTATCTCTTCTATCCTTAATTATTTATGCAATGGGGACACTACTACCTTGTAAGTTGGGGGTGTCTTCTTATTTATTTGATTCGGGCATGTATTATTAATATTCTGCATACCTTTTTGCTCTTTTGTATAATTCTTACTTTATATTTGGGTTGTAATATACGGGTACTCTAAAGGTGCCCACACCTACATGGAGTAGATTTTATTCTTGTTTTGTTAATTTGTGATTTTAGTTTCTAACCATAGATGCAAGAAAAGTCTGAGTACCTATGGCATCGATGATTGGGATCCACATTCACACCCATTGATGAAATCTTAGTAACCACATGGAAGTTCGCCCATGCTATAGTTTGCAATGTAAGACAATAACTTGGGCTATTGCCATGACTAGAAAATTATGTATGGTTTATGTACAAAAGCAAACACCCTCCTCCGTCCAAAAAAAATAATAGTCGAAGGCATGGTTGTGAGCAACTTTGTGACAAAATTTTCTCTCTTTCTTTGACTTTGAAAGATAATTGCGGAAAACTAGGGGATACTCCACCCTTGTCTTAAACGAGGAGAGAAATTGGCTCTCCTTAAAAATATTCACATGTCGTGTGTGTAAGCCTAATTATCTACTTCTCATGTGTACTTGCACCATCTAGAACTTGCCACATTAGTCTTTTAAAACTAAATTTTGGTTGTTCTTGGTGGGTAAAATGATCATAGGCCATCTTATGATTTTGGAAGCCTACTTTAGCCTAAAATGCCTACCAATACATATGAGGTACCCCTAGTCACCCTCTTTGAGCCTTTGGACTTCTCTTTGCTAACCATATTTTAAGTCATGACCCTTCTATTCATCCTCTCTTGAACCCCCATCCTCTTTGAAATTAAGAATAAAAATTAAGACCAAAGCCTAAGTTGGGGTGATGGAAAGAGAAAAAAAGTGTAGTTGAGCCACGAAGTCATAAAAAAGAACCTACGAACCTAACAAGTAAGCATTTTGCTTTGAAAGATAAGATAGTACATCAAAAGAATGAGTGTATAAATCTTGATGCATGAACAAGAATTGAAGAAAAGAGGTGAAAAGACTTTAAGTAAAGCAAATGAGACAAAGTAGGTAAATCAACAAAAGAAAAAGAAGTGGCCCAATAAGCAAAAAGTGATAAGAATTTGATGTAGAAGTTCAAGGAGGGTATAGCCTTATTGTCTGAAAATGTTATCCTACCCTAACCTAAGCCTACATTACAAGCTCAAAAAGCCCTTTGTGATTTCCAACCAAGCGTGTTCATTATAGTGGCGATTGAAAATAGAGGCAAGCCAATGGCATGGTACTTGTAACATGGAGAAGCTCTTGAGAGAACAAGTGTTTGCACCTAATTTTCCTTGTTGCGTAAGTGGTAGCTAGGTATGTGAACCTTCCTTTCTTGTGAGAGGGCATGTGAGTTAATTAATAAGGGTAATTTTGTTATCTTCCATGCAATGAGATGAGTGGATGTATGACATGATTAAAGCCAGCTTCTGAGTCACTTTTAGAGTGATAGTAATTGTCACATAGTCGCTCCCCAAGATCTATTGCATCCTTCACCACTCTCTTTTATGATGAGGGGCATTGTTAATACTTTCTATCTATGTGTGAAAAGCTTTTTGGGGTAGCAACCAAGTTGGATTCTTCATGGTCATTAGGAATATAAATAAGGGCACACATGAAAAAGGTATCAAGGTAATAGGTAGTGTTGCTTGAGGACAAGCAAATGTCTAAGATGGGGGTATTGACGAGTGGTAATTCTACCACTCATTTATACAAATTATACATACATACTATCATGTTTTGTATTAGAAAATGAGGCATTATCTGAATTTAAGTACACTAACACCCATAATTTATAGGTATGAAGTGTAGAAGGTGACATATATGGAATGAAGCTTAAAATAAAGCAAATAGGAGTAAAAAGAATGAAGTTGGAAACTTGAAGTAGTCAGCCTCGATTACCGCAATAACAGTCCTTATACCGCAGTCGCCGTCAGCCAGGCGGTCAGCAAAGCACGATTATAGAACCTAACCGCGGTCGCTTAGTTGCGATCGTGGATTAGCGGGAACTGGCCCAAGGGCAGAATTGTAAAATGTCATGGACGAATCCCAAATCATATATAAGCAAAAACCATTCCTTCTTTGGGCATTGCCTATCTCATAAGATAGTTTTGAATTCTAAGCTTGAAACCCTAATTTGGAAAATGTGTAATCAACTTTGGAGGCTTAAATTTCTTAGTTTCTTGTTGAAGAATGAATGATTTGATTGGACCACATGGTATATCTCTCTTTACTTTCTTCATGAGTAGCTAAATAATTCAGTCTTGGGAATATGTTGAACTAGAGTATGATTGTGTGCGGGTATTATTGTGTTTGCATGGATTTTAGTGATTGAAAATGGATTTCACCATTTCTTGAGCTTATGAGTTAAAATTTGATGGGTGAAAACTCCAAATATCCAAATGGGTTTAATAAGTGAAAGCTCGAAGCTCTAGAAACCCTTTTTCTTCCTCAACAGAGAGATTTAGGTGAATATAAGATAACCCATAACATCCTCAAAAGAGGGTTATCGGGGGACAAAATAATGGTGAACAACTAAGTCTATGGTTTACTACCCTTTGCAATCTTAGAAATAAATATTTAGGGAGTGTAAATCATGCCAAGATCCTCATCCTAGAAATAAGGATGCTTGTGTAATACCCCGAGACTCTAACCAATAGTGAAACCATGAATCAAGCTCATGAGAATTAAATTATAGTACTTTGGTTATTTTCTTATCAAGGGTGATATGTATTAAGGCCTCGAAGGTGTCCTAGCGATTAGGTGAATCAAAACATTCCTTACCGATAGAATTCTTGGGAAGGATATTGTCATATTCAACTTCAAAAGAGCATATCTATCATTATACTATGAATTATTAATCTTATGACATACCAAAACATATATAATTGAATTATCTTTCCAACGATACCAATTTTACCCAAATCCGGTATCGGATCCAAGAGTTCTGCCCATTTTACTCCAGCATGTCAGCCTGGAAATTTCGTGACGATATTTTGTGACTACTAGTCACAAGCCTAACGACTTGTCACAAAATGTCGTCACCATAAGCAGAAAGTCACAAAATCCAACATTTTGTGATGACATTTTGTGACGACTTGTCATGAATATTGTCAGCTATTTTTTTCAGCAATTAAAGGACATTTTTGCAAGGGTATTTTGGACTTTTCCCATCTTTTGAGGCCTATATAAATATGAGAATCCCCATCTAAACCCTAATTTCTTCATTCTCTCTTCCAATTCTCTTAAGAAATATATCTAGGGTTTTTATTTAAGGACATTAATCTTCCAAAATTCATCCATAAATCTTCAAGATTTCTTCCAGAATCAAGTTCCTCATAGTGTGAGCTTCGAGAATCATTTATTACAAGTGCGATAGAGTCTCAAGCACTAGAATTCATCCAATTTCAACGATTAAGGTATGTGGTGTTTTGAACAAGAGCAATTTTTTCGTTCTTATGTCCAAAGCTTTGATTTCTATCATGGATTTATATGATTTTGCAAGTGGGTTTATACCCAAATTACTTCATCATGAGATTATGAGAATATAAATTGTTCAAGCTTTGTTATACATGATTATTTTGCTATTCCCAAGTTATGACTTGATATTTAATATTGTAAATTTCATATTTCTACCATGAGTTGATATTTAAAGTGCTTTCAAGATATGTGTCAAGCTTTAAGCTTCCTTATGACAAACTGGATTATTGAGTATATTGATTCATGAGATTGAGTTATTACAATGAGTCTTGATATTTCCTCAAAGTTATTGAAGTGTTCATGATTTAATGAATGAATACATTTTGATATTGAGAAAGATTAATTTGATTTGAATCAAGTTAGGAATTTACAAATTGATTATGATTTGATAAATGACAAAGAGATTTGATTTGGTCTTCATGATAGACCCTTATGATGTTTGTGATGGATTTCCTAACGCGTTCTGAGCTTGTACAGGGAGTAGTATGTAGCACCGAGCGGGAAATATGATATTTTCCCAAAATTTCATGCCACCTTAGGATTGATATTGATAATTGTGGGCCATAGTCTAAGTATGAGATTGTGATCACTAAATTTAGGTTGTATTCCCTGGCAAGAGTACAATGCTCCTACTAATGTGGGGTTCTCTCCTTAGGAGGGCAAAACATTGGACTCTATGTAGCTCACATGGTTTATGTCGGTTAGAAGAACCTCCCATGTCCATAAGAGTTGAGTTTCTTGAATTACCGAGTCACTTCGAGTCTTAAGTTGAAGAGTTGAGTTACTTATGATGATTTATGAGGTTTTTATCATATGATTTATTTACTATGAGATTATGAAAAGTATGTTTCAATCTAATTCAAGCCAAGTGAGCCATCATTGTACATATGCATATTTTTATGAAATTGATGATGATATTTACATTATTGCATGCACCCCTACATACTCAGTACATTCCAAAGTGTTGACCTATATATTTTCCTATGGGCTACATTTTATCATAATGTAGGTTCAGGTACTCAGCCACAGCCACATTAGCAATATTCGAGTGCCTGAACTACATTCCCTCAGTGGTGAGTTTTCATGGCTCGAGGACCTTATCTATATTTTTGTGATATCATTTTGTTGTTATAGTTTTTGGTACTTTTGAGTCAGTTGGGGGTTTGTCCCAATGGCTCCTTGATTTTGATGTATAGAGGCTTTGTCAGACTAGAGGGTTGGTATGTACAAATATTCAATAAATTTTGGTTGTACAGTCTAGTATTCTCCAGTATTTCTCTTGAACCCAATATGGTATATCTCTTTGTTATGCATGACTATTTTGAATTGAATTCCTTGAGGTAGGGTCTGGCTCCGAGGGTTAGCTTAGAGTTAGTGTAGCCCTAAGCACCGTGTCGCATCTCGAAATGAAATTTTGGGGTGTTACAAAGCTTGGTATCAGAGCCTAAGGTTTAAGGAGTCCTTGGGAGTCTGACAAGCTGCATTACGTAGAGTCTTGATCATCAGTGTGTAACGCACCACATCTATGAGCAAGAAGCTACAAAACATTTTAGGAAAAGTCATTTCTTTCTTTCTAAAATTTATCATGCCTACAACTGTCTCTTTATTTGCGATTAACTCATGCTCTCTTATAACAGAAAATGCCTCCTTGTCAAGCTCGTAGAAACAACAAGAAACCTCAACCCATTGATCCCTTGAATGAGCATGTGTCTCATGCAGTATTCTAAGCAGCTTTTCAGGCGCTAGCCCAGGTAGTTACGCCAATGCTCAAGCTAACACCTAGGCTACTGTTCTGCCTCCACAAGAGAATAATTCTACTGTAGCTCGAGTTCATGACTTTATGTGGATGAATCCGCCTGAGTTCTATGGGTCAAAGGTAGGTGAAGACCCACAGATATACTTGGATGAAGTGAGAAAGATCACCCAGATTATGCATGTGACTGAGAAGGAGAGTGTTGAATTGACTACCTATCGAATGAAAGATGTTGCATATGATTAAGTGGAGATATAGAGAATGAGTAGAGGGGAGGATGCCGCTCCTATGACTTGACAGTTATTCCAGGATGCGTTCTTGGACAGATTCTTTCCTCTTGAGATGAGGGAAGTAAAGATAGAGAAATTTATGAATTTGAGACAAGGCTCCATGACTGTTAAGGAGTATTGTCTTAGATTCAATCAGTTATCCAAATATGCTCCTAGTATGATGGCTGACTCTAGGACCATCATGAGCAAGTTCGTGACCGGCGTATCGAGCTACGTTATGAAAAAGTATAGATCTGCTATGCTTAATAGGGAGATGGACCTTTCTCGATTGATGATACATGCCCAACAAATTAAAGCTGATAAGGTAAAAAAGAGGGAGAGAGTAAGAGGGAATAAAAGAGTTAGATCAGAGCATCAAAAATTCAGTCGTCCAGATTCCATGCAGGGAACCGCCCTCAATTTCAAGGACATCTATTTATGCCCGCACCTTTCTCAGTTAGTGCTCCCATACCTAAAAGCAGGCAGGAGTAGGGGAACAGGCCTATCCCATCCAGGTATCAGGAAAGTTTAGGTAACCGACCTCATCCTTCTTTATGTGCTAAGTGTGGTAGAGATCATTTTGGCGAGTGTTTTGTGGATCACAGGGGTTGCTTTGGTTGTGGAAAGTTGGGCCACCGACTTAGAGATTGTCTGTATACTAGATAGGGGAGTCAAGATGCTCATCCCCAGAATCAGGATACCAGTGCCCTTGCTCCCGTAGTCCACCCAGTTCCTCCTCAAGATGCCTCTTCTAGTACTGCTGGCAGTTCATGCCAGAATTTTTTCTATCCTATACCACCTCGCCAGGAGCAAGAGGACTCTCCAGATGTTGTCACTGGTATGCTCCGTGTCTTTCATTTTAATGTGTATGTATTGATGGACCTCAGTTTGAGTTTCTCTTATGTGACACCTCTAGTTGCTATAAATTTAAGATGGACCCTGAATGAATTCCTGAGCCTATTCCAGTTTCTACCCCGGTAGAAGAATCTATTATTGCTAAGCGAGTGTATAAGAAGTGTCCTGTCAGTGTCCTTCATCAGGTCATATGTGCTGATTTGATTGAGCTAGATATGGTTGATTTTGACGTTATTCAGGGTATGGATTGGCTTCACTCGTGCTATGCATCTATAGATTGTCGTACCCAAGTGGTCAAGTTTTAGTTTCCTGATGAGCTCATTTTTGAGTGGTCTAGAAGTTCTGTAACTCCGAAGAGCCATTTCATAGCCTACCTAAAAGCTAGGAAGTTGATTTCCAAGGGTTACATCTATCACCTAGTTTGAGTTAAAGACCTCAAGTCCGAGACTCTGAATATTCAGTCAGTTACCATTGTTAATGAGTTTTTTGATGTTTTCCCGGAAGATCTCCCAGGGGTCCTACCTGATAGAGAAATAGAATTTGGGATTGATCTCCTTCCCGGCACTCAGCCTATTTCCATTCCTCTATACAATATGGCTCCTACAGAACTTAAAGAGTTAAAGAAGCAACTCAAAGATCTCTTAGACAAAGGCTTTATCAGACCTAATGTTTCCCCATGCGGTGCACCTATTCTATTCATGCATAAGAAAGATGGTATATTGCATATATGTATTGATTATCGTCAACTCAACAAGGTAACTATCAAGAACAAGCACCATCTTCCTCGAATTGATGACTTGTTTGATCAGTTACAAGGTGCGAGCTACTTCTCGTAAATAGACCTTAGATCCGGCTATCATCAGCTTAAAGTAAGAGAGTGTGATATTCCAAATATAGCCTTTCGAACCCGTTATGGTCACTTTGAGTTTCTTGTCATGTCCTTTGGGTTAACCAATGCTCCAGAAACCTTCATGGACCTTATGAATCGAGTGTTCAAGAAATATCTTGATATATTTGTCATTGTATTCATAGATGATATTCTTGTATATTCCCGAAGTGAGGATGATCCTGCCAACCATCTTACAATTATCTTGCAAACTCTTAGAGAATATCAATTATTCACTAAATTTAGCAAGTGTGAATTTTGGCTAAGGTCAGTTTCTTTTCTAGGTCACATTATTTCCGCCGAAGGCATTAGAGTCGATCCTCAAAATACAGAAGTTGTAAAGAATTAGCCTAGACGTACCTCCCCATCTGACATTAGGAGTTTCTTAGTAGAGCTGGTTACTACCGTCGTTTTGTTGAGGGCTTCTCTTCCATTGCATCTCCCGTGACCCAGTTGACCTAAAAAAAAGTAAAGTTCCTGTGGTCGGAACCTTGCGAGAAAAGTTTTTAGGAGTTAAAGACTTGACTTACTTCAGCCCCAGTGTTAGCTTTACCCATTGGTACTGATGGTTTTGTGGTGTATTGTGACACTTCTAGAGTTGGTTTGGGTAGTGTGTTGATGCAGAAGGGTAAAGTTATAGTTTATGCCTCTAGATAATTGAAGCCTCATGAGAAGAATTACCTAACCCATGATCTTGAATTAGTAGTTTTAGTTTTTGCTTTGAAAATCTAGAGACATTATTTGTATGGTGTTCATGTTGATGTGTTTACTGATCACAAAAGCCTGCAGCATGTGTTTACTCAGAGAGAGTTGAATCTTAGACAAAAACAATGGTTAGAGTTGCTAAAAGACTACGATATGAGTGTGTTGTATCACCCAGGCAAGAATAATGTTATGGCAGATGATCTTAGCAGGTTGTCTATGGGTAGTATAGCTCATGTAGAGAATGATAAGAAAGAATTAGCTCATGATGTGCATCGTTTGGCTAGGTTGGGTGTTAGATTACTTGATTCCATTGAAGGGAGTATGTTAGTTCAGAGTAGTTCTGAGTTCTCTTTGGTCTCGGAGGTAAATAAGAAGCAAGATAGGGATCCTAGTTTGGTCAGACTGAAGGAGTCAGTTAAGGACCAAAAGGTAGAGGTTTTCTCCTAAGGGGGAGATGGTGTGTTAAGATTGCAGGGTAGATTACGTGTACCCAATATTAATGATTTAAGGCAGAGAATTATGGTTGAAGCGTATAGCACGTGCTATTTTATTCATCTCGGTGCTACCAAGATGTACCGTGATTTGCGAGAAATCTATTGGTGGAACGGAATGAAAAAAAACATAGCAGGATTTGTGGCAAAGTGTTCTACTGGTCAAAAGGTCAAGGTAGAGCACCAAAGGCCCGATGGTGTAATGCAAGAGTTTAGCATTCCTACTTGGAAATGGGAAGAAGTGAATTTGGAGTTCGTAATTAGTTTGCCTCCTTCTCGTCGTCATCATGATTTGATTTGGGTTGTTGTAGACCAGTTGACTAAATCAACTCATTTCTTGCCATTGCATTTGTCTTATACAGCTGAGGATTATGCTAGATTGTATATTTGATAATTCGTTAGACTTTATGGAGTTTCTTTGGCTATTATCTCTGATAGGGGTACTCAGTTTACTTTCCAATTTTGGAGAGTTTTTCAGAAGGGTCTCAGTACCTAAGTTTATCTAAGTTCTTCTTTCCATCCGCAAATAGATGGTCAGGCTGAGTGGACCATTCAGACTTTAGAAGATATATTAAAGGCATGTGCGCTTGATTTTAAAGGTAGTTGGGATGAGCACTTGCCATTGATCGAATTTGCATATAACAATAGTTTCCATGCTAATATTCAGATGGCCCCGCTTGAATCTTTGTATGGGAGAAGATGTAGATCACCTATAGGTTGGTTTGAAGTAGAAGAAGTACTTTTATTGGGCCTAATGTTGTGTTTGAGGCTATGGAAAAAGTTAAGTTGATTCGAGAAAGATTAAAAACCGCTCAAAGTCGTCAGAGGTTGTACGCGGATGTGAGAAGAAAAGATCTTGAGTTTAATGTTGATGATTTGGTGTACTTAAAGTTTTCACCCATGAAAAGGGTGAAGAGATTTGGGAAGAAGGGAAAGCTTAGTCGCTGTTATGTTGGTTCGTACAGGATTCTGAGCCGTGTTGGGAAAATAGCATATGAGGTGGAGTTACCCGTGGAGTTGTCTAGCGTTCATCTGATATTCTATGTTTCTATGCTTAAGAAGTGTATTGGTGATTCTGTCATGGTTGATTCTTCCAGAAGCTTAGATATTCAGGATAGCCTTTCATTCGAGGAGATTTCGGTTGAGATTTTAGATTTTCAGATCGTAGGCTAAGGAACAAAGAAGTTTCTTTGGTTAAAGTTATTTGGAGAAATCAATCTGTTGAGGGTGCTACTTAGGAAGACGAAGCTAATATGCGAGCCAAGTACCCTCACCTTTTTTTTTGTGAGTTCGGAGCGAGCAGAAGGTACCATTCTTTCTTAATTCCGCCCCTTCTTATTAAAGATTCAGCTGTGTGTCTACTTCCATCACGAATTCATGAATTTTGTAGGGTATCCAAGGTATAGAGCGAAGTAATCCCTTTGAGTGAGTCGTTCCAGCTATACGTCCTCATTTTCTCTTGTTCTTAGCCTATATGGCAATATTCGAGGATGAATATTTCCAAGGGGGATATATTATAATACCCTGAGACTCTAACCAATAGTGCAACCATGACTCAAGCTCATGAGAAGTAAATTATAGTGTTTTGGTTGTTTTCTGATCAAGGGTGATGTGTATTAAGGCCTCAAAGGTGTCCTAGCGATTAGGTGAATCAAAACATTCCTTACCGATTGAATTCTTGGGAAGGATATTGCCATATTCTACTTCAAATAAGCATATCTATCATTATACTAGTAATTATTGATCTCATTACCTATCAAATATATATAATTGAATTGTCTTTCCAACGATACCAATTTCAGCCAAATCTGGTATCGGAGCCAAGAGTTATGCCCATTTTACTCCAGCGTGTCAGCCTGAAAATTTCGTGACGATATTTTGTGATGAGTTACCACAAGCCTGACGGCTTTTCACAAAATGTCATCACCATAAGCAAAAAGTCACAAAATCCAACATTTTAAAACGACATTTTGTGACGACTTGTCACGAATGTCGTCAACTATTTTTTTCAGCAATTAAGGAACATTTTTACAAGGGTATTTTGGTCTTTTTTCATCTTTTGGAGGCCTATATAAATATGAGAATCCCCATATAAATCCTAATTTCTTCATTCTCTCTTTCAATTCTCTTAAGAAATATATCTAGGGTTTTTATTTAAGGACATTAATCTTCCAAAAATCATTCATAAATCTTCAAGATTTCTTCAAGAATCAAGTTCCTCATAGTGTGGGCTTCGAGAATCATTTATTACAAGTGCGGATAGAGTCTCAAGCACTAGAATTCATCCAATTTCAAAGATTAAGGTAAGTGGGGTTTTGAACAAAAGCAATTCTTTCGTTCTTCTGTCCAAAGCTTTGATTTCTATCATGGATTTATACGATTTTGCAAGTGGGTTTATACCCAAATTACTTCATCATAAGATTATGAGAATATAAACTGTTCAAGCTTTGTTATACATGATTATTTTTCTATTCCTAAGTTATGACTTGATATTTAATAATGTGAATTTCATATATCTACCATGAGTTGATAGTTCAAGTGCTTTCAAGATATGTGTCAAGATTTAAGCTTCCTTATGACAAATTGGATTATTGAGTATATGATTCATGAGATTGAGTTGTTACAATGAATCTTGATATTTTCTCAAAGTTATTGATGTTGTCATGATTTAATGAATGTATACATTTTGATATTGAGAAAGATTGATTTGATTTGAGTCGAGTTAGGAATCCACAAATTGATTATGATTTGATAAATGAGAAAAAGATTTGATTTCGTCTTCATGATAGACACTTGTGATGTTTGTGGTGGATTTCTTAACGCCTTCTGATCTTGTGTCTGGGAGTAGTATTTAGCACCGAGCGGAAAATATGATATTTTTCCAAAACTACGTGCCATCGTAGGATTGATATTGATAATTATGGGCCAAAGGCTGAGTATGAGATTGTGATCACTAAATTTAGATTATACTCCCTGACAAGAGTACCATGCTCCCACCAATGTGGAGTTCTCTCCTTAGGAGAGAAAAATGTTGGACCCCATGTAGCTCACATGGTTTATGTCGGTTATAAGAACCTCCCATGTCCATAAGAGTTGAGCTTCTTGAATTACCTAGTCACTCCGAGTCTTGAGTTGAAGAGCTGAGTTGTTTATGATGATTTATAAGGTTTTTATCATATTATTTATTTACTATGAGATTATGAAAAGTATGTTTCAATATAATTCAAGCCAAGTGAACCATCATTGTACATATGCATATTTTCATGAAATTGATGATGATATTTACATTGTTGCATGCACCCCCACATACTTAGTACATTCCAAAGTGCTGACCCATATATTTTCCTATGGGCTATAGCTTCTCGTAATGTAGGTTCAGGTACTCAGCCACAGCCGCATTAGCGATATTCGAGTTCCTAAACTATGTTCCCTCAGTGATGAGTCCTCATGGTTCGAGGACCGTGTCTATATTTTTGTGATATCGTTTTATTGTTATAGTTTTCAGTACTGTTAAGTCAGTTGGGGGTTTATCCCAATGGCTCCTTGATTTTGATGTATAGAGGCTTTGTCAGGCTTTATTTTGGTTGTACAGTCTAGTATTCTCTAGTATTTCTCTTGAACCTGAGTGGTATATCTCTTTGTTGTGCATGACTATTTTGAATTGAATTCCTTGAGGTAGTGTCTAGCTCCGAGGGTTAGCTTGGGGCTACATGTAGCCCTAAGCACCGTGTGGCGTTTCGAAATGAAATTTTGGGGCGTTACAACTTGATTGAGTTTTTGGGTGGCTATATAAACCCCACACTTGTTAGGTGCTCGAAAGGGCTAATGGGTGAAATCATTGGGGTTTTGTCAAAAGATTTACCCCAATGATCTTTGACCTAGCCTATCCATTAAATAACAACTAAATCCCTAGATAAACCAACATTGTCCAAAATGTTTCACCTCTAAGGAGACATAATCCCAAGATTTCTCCAAACCTTGAATTCAAACCAAAGATAGCATTTACCACGTAATTGTTGAAGTTTGCGTGAAGAATTTTCAAACAAATACCCCCATTTACTTATGCATGTTGTTTCCATTAGCATTCCGGGTAACCTTATAGTAACTTGAGTACCCATAGGTTAGAAGTCTATAGCATTCACTCCTTGAGATTCGACCCCAATTTACATTGGGTTACTTGACAACGACTGTCTCACCCCTTAATTATGGGAGTGAGTTGAGAATTATCAATGTGATCTTAGGAATAAGAATCCATAGAACTCCACAAGGGTTGGCATTGTCATAGTCTCATTACATCGAAAAGGTACTTGACAAGTTTAAGTATTTTGAATTTGGTATTGCCAAGACTCCATTGGACGTAAGCTTCGTACTTCAAAAAATGGAGGTGAAAGTGACTCACAGCTGAAATAAGCAAGAGTGTTGGGATGTTTAATATATATCATAAATTGTACACGGCCTTACATAGCATGTGCTATTATTAAGTTGAGTCGATATGCAAGTAATCTCAATAAAACTCATTGGATGGCAATAAAAAGAGTTTCGGGGTATCTTAAATACACTCAAGGCTATGCTTTGCAGTATAATAAATATCCCGCGGTAATTGAAAGATATAATGATGCAAATTGGATCACCGGATCAAATAAAGTAAAATTTATGAGTGACTATATATTTACTATAGTTAAAGGGGAAGTCTCTTCAAAATCATCCAAACAGACATGTATTGCTCGCTCCACAATGAAATCTGAGTTTATCATATTAGATAAAGCAGGTGAAAAAACAAAATGGCTCCGAAATTTCTTGAAAGATATTTCTTGTTGACCCAAACCAGTGGCGCCAGGATGTATACATTGTGATAGCCAAGTAGCGATGGGTAGGGCAAAGAGCATGATGTATAACGATAATCTCGTCATATAAGATGAATACATAATACCGTTAGAGAACTTCTCTCTAGTGGAATTATCACCGTTGACTATGTGAAGTCAAAGGATAATGTGTCAGATCTACTTAAAAAGGCCTATCTAGAGAGACAGTTGAGAGAACATTCAAGGGAATGGGTTTATGGCCTAGGATAAGTTAGTACGTCGGTAACTCTACCTAACAGACTGGATATCCCAAGAACTAGGTTCAAGGAGATCAAATAAAGTTGTATCTGACAGGTTCAACATTGTCAATATACCCAACCAATTCTCATGATGTAGATAATGTTTAGTAAATAAGGATAAGACTTATGGTGTGAAGTCTTTTAATGATCATCTAAATTTGAAAGATTTAACCAAATAATTTAATCTATAGGATTGAACGTTTAGAAATTACTTATGTGAGGGCAAAGTGAAAGCCGATTTAAGGAGAATGTTAGTAAAGGCCTATGAGACGTGTTCATGGATGAAATGAATAAAACCATGAGAATCATAAATGGTAAAAGGTTGGTTATGTGACATATGTTTTATAGGTGTACATTAAATCTTGACGGTTCAAAGATATCAAATCTACCAATTAACCAAGTGCATCTGATGCATGTTCACTATGAAAAGTTCATAGGGAAATCCACTTATCTAGATGCAATAAGTCTTGCTTAATGATCACATACTTGTCCATAAATTTTACAAAGAATAGTCATTCCTCATTCATGTGGGGGATTGTTGGGTTCAATTTAAAAGTGTGAATAGAAAATGGAGGGAATTAGTGAAGGAAAAAATGAGATCACACTTAAAAAGAAAAATGTACTCAAAAATAAGAAAAGTCTACTAATTCTCTCACATTGGTGGGAGAAATAAACTTTCATGTGTTCTTATTAAGAAATACATCTCCACATGAATAGTGAGGCAAGAACAAAGAGGTGTCTTGCGCCACTATCATCGCTCGCTTGGCTCGGCTACATCTTCGGATTTGGATTTGGATTTGGATCGATCAATGAGATTAATTTTTGGACAAAATTTATTTGAAACATGGAAAAATCCCAGTCCGAAAATCCAAAAAAAATACAACAATATTTTCTCCATTAACGTGTGCATGTAGAAGCATGTAGAAACACTGAAAGGTTGCTCGGAAGGAACACGACTCTTCGAGTAAAAGACACACTATTTTGGTAAAAGGGATGACTGTTTGGATGGTTGTGACTATTCAAAAAAGACATACTGTTTCGAATGAACAGACATGACTATTCTGAAAATATACACATTTTCGATGAACCATTGCCCCCTTTACGAAGAGGCACTTCATGGCTATATAAACCTGT